>NW_007378883.1:0-87719 GCF_000475195.1 Diaphorina citri | reverse complement strand
ACGGTAAGAGCTAGAGACTTGAAATTTGGTATGTATCTTTCAAATGTGACAAGGATGCGACACGAAACTTTTGGTTAAAACAGGTGCTGCGGTTGGCGGTATTTTGACCGCTTTTTGGCGGTTTTCAGCTGTATCGACTAAACGGTTAGAGATATTGTAAATGTTACAACAGAACACCCAAATAAGCACCATTCAATAGGATAAAACTTTAAAAAAGCTACATTATAGGTACTTTGTAGCTTCGTATAAGGTCAACCCAACTTTTAGGGCTGTTTGCCTGTACACCTAAGCCTCAGAGTGATTTTTTTGTGTACGCACAGAGGTACTTAGTTGCCAAACGATTCGTTTTTGAAGAAATTTGGCTAAAGAGTTAAAAAAATATTCCATTTTGGGCCTCTGAGGTTCCTTTAGAACTCATGAACGGAGCTCTAACTCAAGGAAGAGAGTTCTGCAATTAATTCAATAGTGAATTAACTCTCTCTCTCCCTCTCTCCTCTCTCTCTCCTCTCTCTCTTCTCTCTCTCTCCTCTCTTTCTCTTCTCTTTTTCTCTTCTCTCTTTCTCTTCTCTCTTTCTCTTCTCTCTCTCTTCTCTCTCTCGTCTCTCTCTCTTCTCTCTCTCGTCTCTCTCTCTTCTCTCTCTCTCTCCTCTCTTTCTCTTCTCTCTTTCTCTTCTCTCTCTCTTCTCTCTCTCGTCTCTCTCTCTTCTCTCTCTCTCTCTCTTCTCTCTCTCGTCTCTCTCTTCTCTCTCTCTCTCTCTCTATTCCTCAGGTAATAGTGGTGGGAGTCATGGCCATGGGTCGAGTAATGTAGGACATCGACTCAAATATAAGAAGAAAAAGAAATGACCCAGGAAGACCTCACAATCTGAATATCTATCTTACTATCTGTGTTGCTGGCTTTCCCCAGCACTATTTGGTCTGAGAGGTTAACATGAGTAGGGTAGCCATTGCATAGTAGAGAGTAAAACCCTCACTAAAAACTAAAATGTTTCTCCTCTTAACAAATCCTGGGGGGTATGCACAGACCTACCTACTTAAAAAAATGCAAAATAGATGGTTGTTTTCACATTTTTACCTCTTATCTCAGTTTTGTTTTACTTTTTTTGGTTTAATTAAAACTTTTTTTTCTTCTTTTTCAAAGGAATATATGAAAATACTGTCTCACTACTGCATTACATTACTTCAAGACAGTCTTTCCCTTTTCTTATACTTTCTCTTTATTTTGCTCCTTAGGCTAAGACAAAGGAGCTGAAGCCCCACTCCAAGAGAAAGTCTCGTCTGCGTGCTATCTGGGGCAAAGTTACCCGACCCCATGGCTCGTCTGGCTCTGTGCGCGCCAAATTCCACAGAAACCTGCCCGCTATCTACATGGGTCGTAAAGTACGCATCATGCTGTACCCATCCAACATCTAGACCTTCTCGTGACTGTGACACTTAACCATCCTTTGTTATACTGTCTGCAATTCCTTTCCTATTGTCTACGAATTCTTTTTCCCACAAAATCCTTTTTCTCCTTTGTTGTCTTTCCTGCCTGTCTGTTTCTTTATTTTTATATCTGAATTGAGAAATAAAATATCCCTGTTTTCTTTTTTTTTTTAATTGATAAGACAAAATGTTGTGTTTATTCTTCTCTTTAGATATGTATAAAACAAAATGGAGGAACTTTAGCCATGAATAACTGCCAAACCGTACCATCCAGAAACATGGCCCAGGCCATTTTTGATCTACAAACCTATCGAGTCTCTGTGGTAAGGTTGAGTGCCTGAGGCCGATTTTTCAAGTAGACACTCTTGAGCTACATAAAGTATCAAATCTCTTTGCTAAAGTTGAGGGGCCTGAGGGTAAAGGTAAAGTCGTGACAGCCGCGAAGTCCTTTTGAGCTTGTAGAGTGACGGATTGAAAAAAAAAGCTCTTGCCAAAACTTTTCGAAATAATTATTTCCGTTTTGCATAAGCAAACTCATTTCCAGGCGTATTCTTTGAACATTATTTGTTTCGCTTTGCATACACAAATTTCTTTCAGGCGTATTTTATGTATTCCTTTTTAGAGTCGCATTCTGATAGGTGATGGTGGTAAATTCGTTTGAAAATTGGAATGGACCACGTGTTCGTTTGCTTTTTTTTTTCACAAAACGGCGCGGAGGGCCAGACAAACATCCTTAACTTTCTGGAGGATTTTGAGGATCCGAAGATATTCATTTTTCACTTTCCTTATCCTGCGGGAAGGATATGTACTTACCTTTATTACCTTCTCTTTCTGCTTTTCTTACAGGACCAAAATCCTCTCGCGTACCTCTCGGGCCAATTTATGTAAAAGTATGCATACTTTTGTACCTCTCGGGCCAATTTATGTAAAAGTATGCATACTTTGTGTACCTACTCGTAGGTTAGGAAGTACAAGTAGATACCTAACTTATCTATGGAAGACTGTGGTAAGTAGGTATACATCCTACTAGGTAAGAAGGTAGGTAAGTACATTGTACCCTAACGTACCTTACTCGTGTAATAACTACATAGGTACCTTAGATACAGGATAGCCAGCTAAGGCCAGCCACTCACGATGAGACTTTGATCTGAGACCGACGAAGCACACACTCGCTCATAGACAGCTGCCGGCCTAGGTCTTTCAGACAATCTGAGATACTTGGGTCTGAACTTTTTCCACCACACACATTTAGACGAGACTATCGGTCCTCATAAGTAGGTAAGTAGGATTAGTAGGAAGTTTGCACATAATATATGATTATTCTTAACTTCTTAGAGCAATAAAACAACTAGTAAATTAGACGCGTGTTGTCTGTGTTATAGTATGTAGTCGGTTTAGTTAGACATCAAGGCGACCTAAGACAACACATGCCATGAGATCGGATGCTTCCGACCCAGGTCTATCAGACCGTCTGAGAGACCTTGGTCTGAATCTTTACCGCCATCCAAATTCAAACTGGATGGTCGGAACTTGTGTGACGGAAAAAGCTTCCGACCCAGGTCTATCAGACCGTCCAAGAGACCTGGGTCTGAATCTTTTTTAGTTGTTATCTGGGTCTGTCAGAGAGTCTGATCGTGAGTGGCCGGCATACCTATCAGGTACCTCAGCTGTGTTATTATTTTTAATAATGACAACTCAACCGCGGGTCAGACCTTCTCTGATTATTGCTTTGTTTTTTTGTTATTAAGAAATTTATAACCTCATCACTTTGTGCAGTAATTTTAATTTTTAGTTTGATACACTCAGAAAGAAACACAGTTATGTACCTACCCGCGCCGTTATGGATTGTGAACGAAACCTGGTGAAAGTTGGTGTACAGGGTGTCTATATTAGTGTCTACAGTACTCTACACTGTCTATAGTAAAAGGGAAAAAAACCAAAGTTCATCCTGAAGGGATAAGGTTTGTTCTCGAAACGGCTGGCTTTCTCCTATCCTGTCTTCCTTCTCTATTCGATTTCGGGACCATAAGACCCTAGCAGAGTTACAGTTCCTTCTATTAAAAAACCTCTTTTTTTAAGTAAAGAGAAAGCGCAGCCAGCCTAGTTAGCTTAGTTGGTAGTGCGTCTGCCTTGTAAGCGCTAGGCCGCGGGTTCGATTCCCGCCCGGGGCGGATTTTAGAACACAATTCTGGTGGATGTGCTTTGTGCTAAATTTTCAAATCAAATATTTAGCACAGCGTTTACACTAACGTCACATTATCAGATTATAGACCCCAATCTAAATTTTAGTTCTTAAATAGACATCTCTAGCTAAAGGGAGTTGAAGAGTGAGTTCTGACTCATTGACTGAGTAGTTCTTTTTTTCAACTCATTATTTTCACATCTCCACTCTGGAATCTTGATCCAAGGTACGTAGTTTCTGAGCCACCCCTTATTTGCAGACCTCTGAAAAAAATACAATCATTTTTTTCTTCTTCTCTATTTTGATTTGCTTTTTTACTTTCTATTACTACAGTATAGCGGAGCTATACTAGTAATGAAAGTATTGCAATCGGTCCAAATTTTCAAAATCGGGAGAGCAGGAAAAAAGTCATATATGACTTTGAAACATCACCCAAGTAAGCGCAACTGTTCTATTATGTAAAACCCTCATAAGTAGGTAAGTAGGATTAGTAGGAAGTTTGCACATAATATTATGATTATTATTAACTTCTTAGCAATAAAACAACTAGTACATTAGACGCGTGTTGTCTGTGTTATAGTATGTAGTCGGTTTAGTTAGACATCAAGGCGACCTAAGACAACACATGCCATGTTGAGGTGTTAAGGTAGGAAATTTCCAAATATTTTCACGTATGATAAATACTTACCTTGGTAATTACCTAGTTTAATGGTAAATTAATACCTACCTAACTACTATCTACATATTTATGTACCTAGGTACTTGCCCTTCCATACCTATAATAGTACATATAGGTACCTACCTCTTTTTTTAGGGGGGATCTGACTTGAGTCCCGACTGTGATATCCGAGTTGCGTCCGTCCGATTTGGGTCCCATTTCTGAAATTTATCATCCGAGCTACTTACCTTGGTAATTACCTAATTTAATGGTAAATTAATAACTACCTAACTAATATCTACATATTTATGTACCTACCTAGGTACCTGCCCTTCAATACCTATAATAGTACATATATAGGTACCTACCTCTTTTTTTAGGGGGGATCTGACTTGAGTCCCGAATGTGATATCCGAGTTGCGTCCGTCCGATTTGGGTCCCATTTCTGAAATTTATCATCCGAGTTGCGTCCCTGAGCTACCTGAGCTAGAACTATGTACTTTATATGTACTTATCCTAGTTTGAAGGTATACATGTAGTACAGGGTGACAAAAAAATACTGTACGCAGCATTTTTTCAGATTTCATTATGTAGGTACCTACAATCGATAACGTTAAAAATTCAACTGTACTTGTTCAGAAGTTACGTCAATGGAATGTTGCTTTAAAAGGAGCTGTCACAAATGAGCAGTGACCAGTGTTACTATAGGGTTAGGTTAAATGCAAAAAAGAGTTTTCACTATTTGAGCAGTGACCAGTGTTATTATAGGGTTAGGTTAAACACAAAAGACAAGTACAATAATAATTACAATAGCGTTCATGTTTAAAGTTTGTTCCTATAGGCCTATAGAATACAGAAGTTATAGCATACTGTATAGGTACAGTTATTTTTGGTCACCCTGTTGAGTTCTGATTCTGACTCATTGACTGAGTAGTTCTTTTTTCTAACTCATTATTTTCACATCTCCACTCTGGAATCTTGATCCAAGGTACGTAGTTTCTGAGCCACCCCTTATTCGCAGACCTCTGAAAAAATACAATCATTTTTTTTTCTTCTCTATTTTGATTTGCTTTTTTTCATTTCAAAAAATGAGCATCAGAAAAGGAAATAAAAAACAATTTTGTACTTTGTGACAGGCTTCTTCTCTATTTTGATTTGCTTTTTTTCATTTCAAAAAATGAGCATCAGAAAAGGAAATAAAAAAACAATTTTGTACTTGTGATAGGTCAGTCACCTGTGCTTTAATCCACCAGAGAGTATACCTGCTTATGTACTCTTCTTCTCTATTTTGATTTGCTTTTTTTCATTTCAAAAAATGAGCATCAGAAAAGGAAATAAAAAACAATTTTGTACTTGTGATAGGTCAGTCACCTGTGCTTTAATCCACCAGAGAGTATACCTGCTTATGTACCTCTCTATGCTCTACTTATGTACCTCTCTATGCTCTATGTACCTTTACTTACGTAGTAGGTACAATACTGGATAATATAAGGTACCTACCTACAATATTGAATACTATTACCCATGTAGATACCTACAAAATTTAATACTAATCAGTTTCAGGTCTTAGTGTAGCTAGGTACCTATAAGAGGTAGAATAAAGTTCTTTCGAGACCCCAATGGTTGAACGGGACCCTAAAAATTTCCCTTTCTTTCCTGAAGCAGTGTAGGTAAGGTATATTAATTTTTATTTATCTAATTCTTTATAATATTCTTAAAATATTCTTCATCCTAGTAGGTACAATACTGGATAATATAAGGTACCTACCTACCTACAATATTGAATACTACTTTTACCCATGTAGATACCTACAAAATTTAATACTAATCAGTTTCAGGTCCCTTTCTTTCCTGAAGCAGTGTAGGTACTCGGATGTCTTGTCGTCTCGAAATTGAAGAGAGAAGGAGGACAGTTTAGGAGAAAGCCAGCCGTTCCGAGAACGAACCTTTATTTAATTACAATAGGGTTAGGTTAAATGCAAAAAAGAGTTTTCACTATTTGAGCAGTGACCAGTGTTATTATAGGGTTAGGTTAAATACAAAAGACAAGTACAATAATAATTACAATAGCGTTCATGTTTAAAGTTTGTTCCTATAAAGTATAGGCCTATAGAATACATAAGTTATAGCATACTGTATAGGTACAGTTATTTTTGGTCACCGTGTTCGTTATATACTTTTTGATTTACTTTATGGTCTCAAGTATATAGGTTCAATCTCAGATATCGGGGACGCAACTCGGATGACCTTTTTTTGAGTTTGGACCCAAATCGGATGATTTGGGATTATCGGACTCATCTGGTGCTCCTCCCTTTTTTTAAGATGTCCAATAAAATGGTACCTAGGTACTTTATTATTATTTTGTCTCAATCAGATCCAAATATTAGTTAGGTACCTTACTAACAGCTGCCAATCTGCATACATACATAGGTACCACCAGTGTTATTATAGGGTTAGGTTAAACACAAAAGACAAGTACAAAAATAATATAGCAATAGCGTTCATGTTCAAAGTTTGTTCCTATAGGCCTATAGAATACAGAAGTTATACCTAGCATGCTGTATAGGTACAGTTATTTTTGGTCACCCTGTTACTTATTTATTTACTTTATTGTCTCAAGTATATAGGTTCAATCTCAGATATCGGGGACGCAACTCGGATGACCTTTTTTTTAGTTGGGACCCAAATCGGATGATTTGGCATTCTCGGACTCATCTGGTGCTCCTCGCTTTTTTAAGATGTCCAATAAAAAGGTACCTACTTTATTATTATTTTGTCTCAATCAGATCCAAATATTAAGTAGGTACCTTACTAACAGCTGCCAATCTGCATACATACATACATAGGTACCTAATCATTTTGGTCTTACTAATAGGCACATACCTATTTTGGTTTGGAAGCATTCACGTATCAATTCGGTCAGCAGTCATGCAGAAATAGGCACCCATCTAGTATCTATGTAGGTACCTGCATTCTTTTATTTTTATCATTATTATTTTTTTGCCTAATGAGTTTTTTTTTCGAGGTTTACCACATCGTAAAAAAAAAATATTGCAATATTTTTACTGCACACTGTACCGAAAGCGCCTGGTAAACTGACACACAAAGTAAACAACGGTTACATTAGACTCATGTGGTCTGTGTCGCAGCATGTCCATTCCGAAGTAGGCATGTCCCTCATCAGACGGGCTTAACCCATCTTTTAGGGCTGTCTAGCCCCCACAGCTAAGCCTCAGATTTGGCTTTTTGTGTATGATCAGATAGGCTAAACAACTTCCGATTTACCCTTCAACAAATGAGAGCGAAGGGACATAAGATTTCCCATTTAGGTGCTGGGTCAACACGAGAACACCTGAAAGTAACTCATTGAGATATTTGCAATCGATATACGAGTGCAATCTTTGTCAACTCTAGTAATCGAACGTGGCACTTTCTGCATGGAAAGCGGCCACGTTACCTCTTGAATTCTTGAATAACCGTTCTCTCTTATGATCGCCACTCACCTGTCAGACCGTCTGCACGTGTGTGGCTATTTTTTCAGCTTTCATCATGTAGGTACCTACAATCGATAACGTTAAAAATTCAACTGTACTTGTTCAGAAGTTACGTTTTTTTTTTTTTTTTTTTTTTAGCCCATGGTCTCTACGTATGTATGACTTACAGTTAAGATGTTATGGGTTCGATACTCCCCTTTGTCAACGATTTCTTTTGTTCGCAAATGTAATAGAAAGTCGTGTGATGTTCACACCAGATTTTTTTTCTATAGGAACAACAATATGAAGAGGTTTGATAGAGGGAACTGTAACTGCTAAGGTTCTATCGTCTCGAAAGGGAAGGGAGAAGAAAGACAGGACAGGAGAAAGCCAGCCGTTCCGAGAACGAACCTTATCTGTTGAGGATAAAATCTTCCCCGGGTGGGAATCGAACCCACGGCCTAGCGCTTACAAGGCAGATGCGCTACCCTCCTAAACAGATAAGTTTCGTTTTCGGACCGACTGGCTTTGTCCTATCCTAACTTTATCCTATGTCAAAACTTTAAAAAAGCTACATTATAGGTACTTTGTAGCTTCGTATAAGGTCAACCCAACTTTTAGGGCTGTTTGCCTGTACACCTAAGCCTCAGAGTGATTTTTTTGTGTACGCACAGAGGTACTTAGTTGCCAAACGATTCGTTTTTGAAGAAATTTGGCTAAAGAGTTAAAAATTTATTCCATTTTGGGCCTCTGAGGTTCCTTTAGAACTCATGAACGGAGCTCTAACTCAAGGAAGAGAGTTCTGCAATTAATTCAATAGTGATTAACCCCTCTCTCTCCTCTCTCTCTCTTCTCTCTCCTCTCTCTCCTCTCTCTCTGTTTATTTCTCAGGTAATAGTGGTGGGAGTCATGGCCATGGGTCGAGTAATGTAGGACATCGACTCAAATACAAGAAGAAAAAGAAATGACCCAGGAAGACCTCATGGTAACTCTCTTTGTGTTGCCCTTGGTAAATCAAAAACCTACCTACCTACCTACCTACCTACCTTCAAAAGGTATTAAATGGAGGAGTTGCAATTGGGAAAATATTATTAATAAAAGGTCAATTCATACGTAAAAAGTTGTGATAAATCCAAATCTGAGCTCAAAACTCCGAAAAAGGAACTTTAAAAGGTTCGATTATCTGAAAAAACAGTTATCTTGCCCCTTCATTGCATAACTAAAAGCTCTCGAAACTTCAAGCCGAATGTGCGACCTCAAGATAATAAAATTTTTTCATAAAATTTTCAGGGATTAATCTACTCATCAATACGCAACTTTTGACATATCAGGCGTTTCGAAATTCGAAAAAAATTTCCATCCCTATAGTTTCACTCCACCCTATTGTTGAAGTTATGGATATTTTACATAAAAGACTTTTGCAACCTCTGTTGCTGAGTGGGTATTACACTAGGCTTGCACAATGGAGTTCCCAAGTTCAATTTCCAAAGGGTTTAAAGTTTAAGTCCAAGAAATAAAACCAAACTGGTATTGGGTTCACCTTTTTACTGGGGTGTGAAATTTTGAGGTTAGGTTTTGTCCCAGTTCCCAAAGTTGTGACAGTTGGTATCAAAAGTCAACAAAGATTACTAAGAATATCTTTTCAACTTTTCTCTCATTTTCTCTGATTTATCTTCTTCCATAGTCTAATTTGGATACTTGAATAGAAGGGGAACATGTCTTGCTTCATCCTTCAACCTTGAGATAAACCACCCTTTACATTTCATTATAGGTCCAAAGAGAGCTTCATTCTTCATTATAGGACCAAGATTTTCCCTTAACTTTCATGCATTAATAACTATATCTAATTCTACAATTTTCTCTCATTTATTTTCCAGATGGCAGCCGCAACAGAAGTAAAGAAAGACGAAAAGAAGAAGGTTGCTAAGCCTAAGACTCCTAAGACCGGAGAGGAAAAGAAGGTTGCCAAGAAAGCCACAGCCACCACTCCAAGCAAAGATGCTAAAGCAACAGACACCAAAAAAGTCAAGAAAACCAAGAAGCACAAACGCCTCAGACTGAGACATGGAAGACTTTATGCCAGAGCTATTTTCACAGGTAATTAATCTGTTACTTATTTGAAACAGAGAATTTTGTTTCCTTAGCCTAAAAGCAGAATGAGCAGTTTGATTTATTTCAAACTTTTAAACCAATCAGATTGCTGCATGAAATCTAAAAAGTCTCTTTACCAGAACAGTCTCAACAGGGTTTTTATTTACATAATTTATTAGTTTATGGGGTCCAGAATTGTTGAAGTTATGGATATTTTACATTAAAGACATTTTCAACCTCTGTTGCTGAGTGGGTATTACACTAGGCTTGCACAATGGAGTTCCCGCAGAGCTATTTTCACAGGTAATTAATCTGTTACTTATTTGAAACAGAGAATTTTGTTTCCTTAGCTAAAAGCAGAATGAGCAGTTTGTTTGATTTATTTCAAACTTTTAAACCAATCAGATTGCTGCATGAAATCTAAAAAGTCTCTTTACCACAGCAGTCTCAACAGGGTTTTTATGTACATACTTTATTAGTTTATGGGGTCCACAATTGTTCAAACTTTTAAACCAATCAGATTGCTGCATGAAATCTAAAAAGTCTCTTTACCACAGCAGTCTCAACAGGGTTTTTATGTACATACTTCATTAGTTTATGGGGTCCAGAATTCTTGAAGTTATGGATATTTTACACAAAAGACTTTTGCAACCTCTGTTGCTGAGTGGGTATTACACTAGGCTTGCACAATGGAGTTCCCAAGTTCAGTTTCCAAAGGGTTTAAAGTTCTTACTTTCTATTATTTTCTCTATGCTTGTAGTTCACTCAGCCTCAAATAAATATATGATATCACAATCCCATGACTTCTTTCTATGCTTTTTCAGGTTTCAAGAGAGGCCAGAGAAATCAACACCCCAACACATCCTTGTTAGCCGTTCCCAAGTTCAGTTTCCAAAGGGTTTAAAGTTCTTACTTTCTATTATTTTCTCTATGCTTGTAGTTCACTCAGCCTCAAATAAATACATGATATCACAATCCCATGACTTCTTTCTATGCTTTTTCAGGTTTCAAGAGAGGCCAGAGAAATCAACACCCCAACACGTCCTTGTTAGCCATTGAGAAATGTAACACCAAGGAAGATGCCAGATTCTATGTTGGCAAGAGATGTGTATTTTTGTACAAAGTAAGTTGTTTTGATTGACATTGATAGTTCTGTAGCCGATGACAATAGCATGTTGTCATCCAAATCTGAATATCTATCTTACTATCTGTGTTGCTGACTTTCCCAAGCACTACCTACTTGGTCTGAGAGCTGAGAGGTTAACATGAGTAGGGTAGCCCCTGCTTAGTAGTAGAGAGTAAAACCCTCACTAAAAACTAAAATGTTTCTCCTCTTCACAAATCCTGGGGGGTATGCACAGACCTACCTACTTAAATTAAAACGCAAAATAGATGGTTGTTTTCACATTTTTACCTCTTATCTCAGTTTGTTTTACTTTTTTTGGTTTACTTAAACTTTTTTTCTTTTTTTTTTTTTCAAAGGAATATATGAAAATACCATCTCACTACTGCATTACATTACTTCAAGACAGTCTTTCCCTTTTCCTATACTTTCTCTTTATTTTGTCCCCAGGCTAAGACAAAGGAGCTGAAGCCCCACTCCAAGAGAAAGTCCCGTCTGCGTGCTATCTGGGGCAAAGTTACCCGACCCCACGGCTCGTCTGGCTCTGTGCGCGCCAAATTCCACAGAAACCTGCCCGCTATCTACATGGGTCGTAAAGTACGCATCATGCTGTACCCATCCAACATTTAGACCTTCTCGTGACTGTGACACTTAACCATCCTTTGTTATACTGTCTGCAATTCCTTCAAATCCTTTCCTATTGTCTACATATCCTTTTTCTCCTTTGACTTTCCTGCCTGTCTGTTTCTTGATTTTTGTATCTGAATTGAGAAATAAATTATCCCCGTTTTCTTTTTTTATTGATAAGACAAATTGTTTTGTTTATTCCTCTCTTTTGATTTGGACCACAGATACTACATACACATATTACTAGATATGTATAAAACAAATTGGAGGAACTTTGGCCATGAATAACTGCCAAACCGTACCATCCAGAAACATGGCCCAGGGCCATTTTTGATCTACAAAACCTATCGAGTCTCTGTGGTAAGGTTGAGTGCCTGAGGCCGATTTTTCAAGTAGACACTCTTGAGCTACATAAAGTATCAAATCTCTTTGCTAAAGTTGAGGGGCCTGAGGGTAAAGGTAAAGTCGTGACAGCCGCGAACTCCTTTGAAGCTTGTAGAATGACGGATTGAAAAAAAAAGCTCTTGGCAAAACTTTTCGAAATAATTATTTCCGTTTTGCATAAGCAAACTCATTTCCAGGCGTATTCTTTGAACATTACTTGTTTCGCTTTGCATACACAAATTTCTTTCAGGCGTATTTTATGTATTCCTTTTTAGAGTCGCATTCTGATAGGTGGTAAATTCGTTTGAAATGTGATAGGTCAGTCACCTGTGCTTTAATCCACCAGAGAGTATACCTGCTTATGTACCTCTCTATGCTCTATATACCTTTACTTACGTTATAGGTATAATACTGGATAATATAAGGTACCTACCTACAATATTGAATAGGTACTACTTTTACCCATGTAGATACCTACAAAATTTAATATTATAATCAGTTTCAGGTCTTAGTGTAGCTAGGTACCTATAAGAGGTAGAATAAAGTTCTTTCGAGACCCCAATGGTCGAACGGGACCCTAAAAATTTCCATTTCTTTCCTGAAGCAGTTTAGGTAAGGTAGGTATAATAATTTTTATTTATCTAATTCTTTACAATATTCTTAAAATCTTCATCATCCCTGTAAGTACTTCTGTACTTTTAGGGACCATAACTTCTTCTTATTATTATGTAAGGTATTCTTGATTTATTTAATTTTTTCATATTTCATTGTTATTTTTATGTAAGAGTGATAGGTACTCGGAGGTGTTGTCGTCTCGAAATTGAAGAGAGAAGGATGGTAACTTCGGTTGGGTGGAAGAGCTCACTAATTGAGAATTCTGTCAGCCTAAAAAAAACTCTGTAGGTACTTGGAACTTTTTTTTTAGATCAGACAGAGTATAGGTACCTACCCAAACCAAGTTTTTAATCAGTAATCTTCAGAATTGCTGGTCGGCAGAGGTTGTTGGCCTATGACTTCACACATGGCTTGATATTGGAGTGGTTAGGATTGTTTTTGGTTGCCGCGTCGACCTTGGAAAACCAATTTAATGCTTTTGGAAGTTTTTTTTTTCTGATCCGAAGCGATACTATGCCTAAACCGTCTCCGAGCTTTCTCAGAGGTAAACACTTTTATTTTCTTTTTCAAGAGGTTTGATAGAGGGAACTATAACTGCTAAGGTCTTATCGTCCCGAAATCGAAAAGAAGGAAGACAGGATAGGAGAAAGCCAGCCGTTCCGAGAACGAACATTTTCCGTTCAGGATGAAATCCGCCCCGGCCCGGGTGGAAATCGAACTCGCGGCCTAGGGCTTACAAGGCAGATGCGCTACCAACCAAGCTAACTAGGCTGGCTGGCCAAAGTTTAAAATGCTGTATTTAGATTGGTTGATTAGCATTAATTAATTTCTCGCAAAGTGTGGTCTTGGGCCTTAATTTTGTCTCCCCTTTAGACCATCCTTGCTCCTAGCTCGACTCTAGCTAGACCCTCTTTGATCCTAGCTGGACCCTAACTGAACCCTAGCTAGACCCTAACCTAACCCAATGTAATACTCATTGTGTTGGATGTTAATATCAGTAATGAATGGGGTCAGTATATTATCTGAGTCTTCGGAACTCTGAGTCTTCGGTCCATAGGTGTTGTTATCAGCTGGATACCTACCTACTGAAAGCGTTTTCATTGCCAGCCTATATAGCTTAGTTGGTAGCGCGTCTGCCTTATAAGAGCTAGGCCGTGGGTTTGATTCCCACCCCGGGCGGATTTTATCCTGAGCGGATAATGTTCGTTCTCGGAACGGCTGGCTTTCTTCTATCCTGTTCTAGAATCTTTTTTAGTTGTTATCTGGGTCTGTCAGACAGTGATCGTGAGTGGCCGGCATCTCTATCAGGTACCTCAGCTATGTTATTATTTTTAATAATGACAACTCAACCGCGGGTCAGACCTTCTCTGATTATTGCTTTGTTTTTTTTGTTATTAAGAAATTTATAACCTCATCACTTTGTGCAGTCATTTTAATTTTTAGTTTGATACACTCAGAAAGAAACACAGTTATGTACCCGCGCCGTTATGGATTGTGAACGAAACCTGGTGAAAGTTGGAGTACAGGGTGTCATTAGTGTTTACAGTACTGTACACTGTCTATAGTAGGTAAAAGGGAAAAAACCAAAGTTTATCCTGAAGGGATAATCTCGGAACGGCTGGCTTTCTCCTATCCTGTCTTCCTTCTCTATTCGATTTCGGGACCATAAGACCCTAGCAGTTACAGTTCCCTCTGTCAGACCTCTTAAAAAAAAAGACCTCTCAAACTCTAGGAGACCAAATTCGCGCGATTCCTTACCAGTGTTTTTTTTTTCAGTGGAAAAAATCAAAATCGGGACCTTTTGTACGTATGTAACAAGCAAGTGCCACTGGACCAACCGTGTTCTGCGTAGAAAATAGTGGATGCGTCCGATTTACTAAATACTAAATACCTACTCGTAGATTGAAGATTGAACACAATTCTGGTGGATGTGCTAAATTTTCAAATCAAATATTTAGCACAGCGTTTACACCAATGTCACATTATCATGAGATTATAGACCCCAATCTAAATTTTAGTTCTTAAATAAACATCTCTAGCTAAAGGGAGTTGAAGAGTGAGTTCTGACTCATTGACTGAGTAGTTCTTTTTTCTAACTCACTATTTTCACATCTCCACTCTGATGATCCAATGATCGAAATGCGCATCGTGTAATTGTAAGTAACAAACATGGTATCTTAAGGCTAAATAATTGAGAAATCACATTGACCAATTTAATGGTTTTGGAAGGTTTTTTTTGCTGATCCGAAGCGAGTAGCGGTGGCGTAGACATGATGTCACTTAGTTTTGTCAAGGTGGCGCAGCCTATCACTTCACCCCCAGGTCTACAAGTTCATGTTAAGGTATCAGAGCGTGCTCAGATACTATGCCTGAACCTTCTCCGAGCTTTCTCAGAGGTAAACACTTTTATTTTCTTTTTTTTTTCAAGAGGTTTGATAAAGGGAACTATAACTGCTAAGGTCTTATCGTCCCGAAATCCAAGAGAAGGAAGACAGGAGAGGAAAAAGCCAGCCGTTCCGAGAACGAACATTATCCGTTCAGGATGAAATCCGCCCCGGCCCGGGTGGAAATCGAACTCGCGGCCTAGCGCTTACAAGGCAGACGCACTACCAACCAAGCTAACTAGGCTGGCTGGCCAAACTTTAAAACGCTGCATTTAGATATTCAACCATAGCATTAATTAATTTCTCGCAAAGCGTGGTCTTGGGCCTTAATTTTGTCTTCCCTTTAGACCATCCTCGCTCCTAGCTCGACTCTAGCTGAACCCTAGCTAGACCCTCTTTGATCCTAGCTGGACCCTAACTGAACCCTAGCTAGACCCTAACCTAACCCAATGTAATACTCGTTGTGTTGGATGTTAATATCAGTAATGAATGGGGTCAGTATATTCGGAACTCTGAGTCTTCGGTCCATGGGTGTTGTTATCAGCTGAATACCTACCTACTTACTTAAAGCGTTTTCATTGCCAGCCTAGATAGCTTGGTTGGTTGCGCGTCTGCCTTATAAGAGCTAGGCCGTGGGTTTGATTCCCACCCCGGGCGGATTTTATCCTGCGCGGATAATGTTCGTTCTCGGAACGGCTGGCTTTCTTCTATCCGGTTTTACTTCTCTCTTCGATTTCGGGACTTCAAGATCTCCGTTGTTACATTCCCTCTGATAAAGTTCCTCCAGGCGGGAATCGAAATCGCGATTCCCGCTAACAAGAGGCGCTACTTTCCAAGCTAACTAGGCTGGCAGTTGTTTTTCCTTACACCCACATGGTTTTTGTCATCCACGGGGATCGAACAGGCAAGACCTCCACTACAAGTTAAGTCTCAATCTGAAATGTACGAAATAATTTGGCAGAGTTAGGCAAGCCCTCCACTACAAGTTAAGTCTCAATCTGAAATGTACGAAATAATTTGGCAGAGTTGACTGAACTCCGAACAGACAGGCAGACTGTGTTTTAGGATGTAGCCAAGTTAAAATTTGTTCCTAATGAACGACGTGTTACATCAGCATAATAGGGAAAAAAGTTGCTAGGACCTACACATGTTAAAGAGTTCAATGTACCAGTTCCCAAAGAATCACTAAAGTTAAGAAACGTTGAGAGTGGTTAGTATCCGGATGGGTGACCACATGGGAAACATACACAGTTACTTTCCCTACTGATTTCTCCTGCCTCCACTCAGACTCGTGAGGACATTCGAGGGTTTGTTTAAACTCCCAACGAAAAATGTTAAGTAGTTCACAACCTTGGCAGTTGAAAAAGTTGTCTAAAAATAAAGAAAAATTAGCCCCCTTGATGATTCACCCGGAAAAAAAAAAGTTGCTAGGACCTACACATGTTAAAGAGTTGAATGTACCAGTTCCCAACGAATCACTAAAGTTAAGAAACGTTGAGAGTGGTTAGTATCCGGATGGGACACATACACAGTTACTTTTCCTACTGATTTCTCCTGCCCCCACTCAGACTCGTGAGGACATTCAAGGGGTTGTTTAAACTCCCAACGAAAAACGTTAAGTAGTTTAACCTTGGCAGTTGAAAAAGTTGTATAAAAAGAAAGAAAAACTAGACCCCTTGATGATTCACCCGGAAAAGCACCGTGCTCCTGGGCCACCCTGAACATTTTATGTAGAAATTATACACTAAATCGTTCTGGTTGACTAAAATTTTTTCATAAAAAAACCATTACCCAGTGTTTCACTATACGTTTCATATTACCTCAGGTTATGGTTGGGTACAGGGTATGACAGTAGACAGATTAGTCCATCAGAATGTTTAATACGCTTAAAGTAGCGCGCGCACTCATACATGTCGAATACGCTTGATTTGGCGATTTTGTTCGCGGATTTGGCGATTTTGTTCGCGGATTTGGCGATTTTGTTCGCGGATTTGGCGATTTTGTTCGCGGATTTGGCGATTTTGTTCGCGGATTTGGCGATTTTGTTCGCGGATTTGGCGATTTTGTTCGCGGATTTGGCGATTATGTTCGCGGATTTCGCGATTTTGTTCGCGGATTTGGCGATTTTGTTCGCGGATTTGGCGATTTTGTTCGCGGATTTGGCGATTTTGTTCGCGGATTTGGCGATTTTGTTCGCGGATTTGGCGATTTTGTTCGCGGATTTGGCGATTTTGTTCGCGGATTTGGCGATTTTGTTCGCGGATTTGGCGATTTTGTTCGCGGATTTGGCGATTTTGTTCGCGGATTTGGCGATTTTGTTCGCGGATTTGGCGATTTTGTTCGCGGATTTGGCGATTTTGTTCGCGGATTTGGCGATTTTGTTCGCGGATTTGGCGATTTTGTTCGCGGATTTGGCGATTTTGTTCGCGGATTTGGCGATTTTGTTCGCGGATTTGGCGATTTTGTTCGCGGATTTGGCGATTATGTTCGCGGATTTCGCGATTTTGTTCGCGGATTTGGCGATTTTGTTCGCGGATTTGGCGATTTTGTTCGCGGATTTGGCGATTTTGTTCGCGGATTTGGCGATTTTGTTCGCGGATTTGGCGATTTTGTTCGCGGATTTGGCGATTTTGTTCGCGGATTTGGCGATTTTGTTCGCGGATTTGGCGATTTTGTTCGCGGATTTGGCGATTTTGTTCGCGGATTTGGCGATTTTGTTCGCGGATTTGGCGATTTTGTTCGCGGATTTGGCGATTTTGTTCGCGGATTTGGCGATTTTGTTCGCGGATTTGGCGATTTTGTTCGCGGATTTGGCGATTTTGTTCGCGGATTTGGCGATTATGTTCGCGGATTTGGCGATTATGTTCGCGGATTTGGCGATTATGTTCGCGGATTTGGCGATTTTGTTAGCGGATTTGGCGATTATGGTCGCGGATTTGGCGATTTTGTTCGCGGATTTTGCGATTATGTTCGCGGAATTGGCAATTATGTTCGCGGATTCGCGTCCCGAATCGACATTTTGGATATTTGGCAAGCCTATGTAAAATCCTCATAGGTAGGTAAGTAGGATTAGTAGGAAGTTTGCACATAATATATGATTATTCTTAACTTCTTAGCAATAAAACAACTAGTAAATTAGACGCGTGTTGTCTGTGTTATAATATGTAGTCGGTTTAGTTAGACATTAAGGCGACCTAAGACAACACATGCCATGCTGAGGTGTTAAAGTAGGCAATTTCCGAATATTTTCACGTATGATAAATACTTACTTACCTTGGTAATTACCTAATTTAATGGTAAATTAATACCTACCTAACTAATATCTACATATTTATGTACCTAGGTACCTGCCCTTCAATACCTATGGTACATATAGGTACCTACCTTTTAATTAGGGGGGACCTCTCTGTCTGATCTGAAAAAAAAAAAAAAACTAAAGGTGGTCGCGAAAACCTTTGAACCAACCAATCAGAAGGCGCCCGCCTTTCGTTACTCGTACTTTGTGGAATAAATACTACCGGTTACCTATTTTCTGAAGATTTGTAAAGGAAGATACGATGACGTAGTACCTACAGATTTGGTAACTTCGGTTGGGTGGAAGAGCTCACTAATTGAGAATTCTGTCAGCCTAAAAAAAACTCTGTAGGTACTTGGAACTTTTTTTTTAGATCAGACAGAGTATAGGTACCTACCCAAACCAAGTTTTTAATCAGTAATCTTCAGAATTGCTGGTCGGTAGAGGTTGTTGGCCTATGACTTCACACATGGCTTGATATTGGAGTGGTTAGGATGGTTTTTGGTTGCCGCGTCGACCTTGAAAAACCAATTTACCAGTATACCTGTATACCTACCTACGTAATGATGTTTTGTCGAATACAGTTATTGTGAACATAGGAAATTATCTACCCAGGTACATATGAGTAGATGCGTACGTATAGGTACAATGTACAAGTGTATATGTAATGTAAGTAGATTGTTGATGCATATTTGCACAAGTAGGTATATATCCATTATCTAAGTAGGTATAGATATCTGTTACTGTAAAGATGAGTTTCACCCACCTTTTTAGCCCCTAACAGCCTGTTGCCTTAACAGCCCTTTTAAGATTATACAAATCAAATGGAACTGAACAAGGTTTCAACTTAACAAGGTGTTAATTTAACAGGCCTTCTGAAATAATATTCGTGAAACTGACCGTAAAGCTCAATCCAATTCATCTGATGAAAGTTGTTAAACATCTGATAAAAGAAAGAAAACAAAAGGATTTTATAAAATGGCTTTTCACCTTCGTCCAATATACCTACCTATCTGGAATTTTACAGGCGCCCTTTTGCTTAAGGAAGCAAACGATACTTATTACCTATGAAGTATCTTAAAAAAAAAAAAAAAAAAAAAAAAAAAAAATCAACACATGGTACAGACTACAGAGAGAACAAGTCACCCACAATGCAAGGAAACTGGGAAGAAGGCGGACAAATTTGGAGAAGAATGGTTTTCGGCCCCCGTGGCCTGCTACAACCAGGCAGTAAGTAAAGGCGGCCGTTATGAAAATCTTTGAACCAATCAGAAGGCGCCTTTTGTTACTCGTACTGTGTGGCACAAATAAAACCAGTTATTTTCTGAAGATTTGTAAAGGAAGATATGATTATGTACTACAGATTTGGGATTTGGTAACCCTGTATTTTTTTTTTTTTTTAGATCAGACAGAGTATAGGTACCTACCCAAACCAAGTTTTTAATCAGTAATCTTCAGAATTGCTGGTCGGCAGAGGTTGTTGGCCTATGACTTCACACATGGCTTGATATTGGAGTGGTTAGGATTGTTTTTGGTTGCCGCGTCGACCTTGAAAAACCAATTTAATGACAGGATAAAGGAAGACAGGATAGGAGAAAGCCAGCCATTCCGAGAGCGAACATTATCCGTTCAGGATGAAATCCGCCCCGGGTGGAAATCGAACTCGCGGCCTAGCGCTTACAAGGCAGACGCACTACCAACCAAGCTAACTAGGCTGGCTGGCTGGCCAAAGTTTAAAATGCTGCATTTAGATTGGTTGATTAGCATTAAATAATTTCTCGCAAAGTGTGGTCTTGGGCCTTAATTTTGTCTCCCCTTTAGACCATCTTTTCTCCTAGCTCGACTCTAGCTGAACCCTAGCTAGACCCTCTTTGCTCCTAGCTGGACCTTAACTGAACCCTAGCTAGACCCTAACCTAACCCAATGTAATACTCCTTGTGTTGGATGTTAATATCAGTAATGAATGGTGTCAGTATATTCGGAACTCTGAATCTTCGGTCCATGGGTGTTGTTATCAGCTGAATAGTCTGAATACCTACCTACTGAAAGCCTTTTTATTGCCAGCCTAGATAGCTTGGTTGGTAGCGCGTCTGCCTTATAAGAGCTAGGCCGTGGTTTCATTCCCACCCCGGGCGGATTTTATCCTGCGCGGATAATGTTCGTTCTCGGAACGGCTGGCTTTCTTCTATCCTGTATTACTTCTCTCTTCGATTTCGGGACTTCAAGATCTGCGTTGTTACATTCCCTCTGATAAAGTTCCTCCAGGCGGGAATCGAAATCGCGACCTAGGGCTAACAAGAGGCGCTACTTTCCAAGCTAACTAGGCTGGCAGTTGTTTTTCCTTATACCCACATGATTTTTGTCATCCACGGGGATCGAACAGGCAAGACCTCCACTACAAGTTAACCAAGTTAAAATTTGTTCCTAATGAACGACGTGTTACATCAGCATAATAGGGAAAAAAGTTGCTAGGACCTACACATGTTAAAGAGTTGAATGTACCAGTTCCCAACGAATCACTAAAGTTAAGAAACGTTGAGAGTGGTTCGTATCCGGATGGGAAACATACACAGTTACTTTTCCTACTGATTTCTCCTGCCCCCACGCAGACTCGTGAGGACATTCGAGGGTTTGTTTAAACTCCCAACGAAAATTTTTAAGTAGTTCACAACCTTGGCAGTTGAAAAAGTTGTATAAAAAGAAAGAAAAACTAGACCCCTTGATGATTCACCCGGAAAAGCACCGTGCTCCTGGGCCACCCTGAACATTTTATGTAGAAATTATACACTAAATCGTTCTGGTTGACTAAAATTTTTTCATAAAAAAACCATTACCCAGTGTTTCACTATACGTTTCATATTACCTCAGGTTATGGTTGGGTACAGGGTATGCCAGTAGACAGATTAGTCCATCAGAATGTTTAATACGCTTAAAGTAGCGCGCGCACTCATACATGTCGAATACTCTCCGTCCCGATTAGGTTGATCCTTGAAAAGCATGCTGCCAGCCTAGTTAGTTTGGTTGGTAGCGCGTCTGCCTTGTAAGCGCTAGGTCGCGTATTACCTCAGGTTATGGTTGGGTACAGGGTATGACAGTAGACAGATTAGTCCGTCAGAATGTTTAATACGCTTAAAGTAGCGCGCGCACTCATACATGTCGAGTACGCTCTATTACCTCAGGTTATGGTTGGGTACAGGGTATGACAGTAGACAGATTAGTCCGTCAGAATGTTTAATACGCTTAAAGTAGCGCGCGCTCTCATACATGTCGAATACGCTCCGTCCCGATTAGGTTGACCCTTGAAAAGCATGCTGCCAGCTGAATACTCTCCGTCCCGATTAGGTTGATCCTTGAAAAGCATGCTGCCAGCCTAGTTAGTTTGGTTGGTAGCATGTCTGCCTTGTAAGCGCTAGGTCGCGGATTCGATTCCCGCCCAGGACGGATTTTATCCTAAACGAATGAGGTTCTTTCTCGGAATGGCTGGCTTTCTCGTATCCTGTCTTCCTACTCTTTTCGCTTTCGGGACGATAGACTCGACGCAAGGGTAGAGTTTGGTCATTTTACGGTTGGTCTAGTCTAGTGATAGGTCCCGTGTTCGATTCTCACCATGGACAAAGAGTTCGCATTCAGATTTTGGATGCAGTTTTTCCCCCCTGTTTCATTCATTTGTCACGAGAAAAAGAAAGCAGTGAAACTCTTCTAAATTAAGTCACGCAGCCTGTTGTTTTTAACTGTTTTTGTGTCCTCAAATCAAAACCTCAAATATACCTAACCTTCCTCAAACCAGTCATTAGCCAATAATAGTCATCTGATCAAGCATGAATACACGACCTCTGATGACAACAGTACAGTTAAACCTGGATAAAAGATTTATGTAGTGGATTTACCGGCGCGAACGACCCGACCTTACTATCAAAAGTGTTAAAGCGCCTACTTGAACTGGGAGCCTTGGTATACCCGCCACACACACTCAGACTGTCTGAGAAGAAAGAAGAAGAAGAGGGAGAAGAAGAGGAAAGAGAAGAAGAAGAAGAAGAAGAAGGAGAAGAAGGAGAAGAAGAAGAAGAAGAAGAAGAAGAAGAAGAAGAAGAAGAAGAAAAACAAGACGAAGAAGAAGAACAAGAAGAAGAAAAGAACAAACTAAAAACAGAGTATTTTGTAGGTATGTACCAATGTACCTAATAACCAGTTCTCAATTATCCAAGTTCGCCTGGGAAGAAGAAGAAGAAGAAGAAGAACAAGACGAAGAAGAACAACAAATAGAAGAAAAGAACAAACTAAAAACAGAGTATTTTGTAGGTATGTACCTAATAACCAGTTCTCAATTATCCAAGTTCGCCTGGACTAGAATCAAAATCCACTCGAGATGAGTCAAAATAGACCAGGAAGTTGGTTATTGTTTCTTCTTCATTAAATATTGCAGACAAATTAAATAAAAATCAATCTACAGAGCATCCATTTAACCCTTTCACGCCTTATGGGACTATATATCCCACAGAATCATTATTTTTAAACGTGGGATATATCATCCCAGACCTATCGAAAAAATTCCGTTCTCCATGTTTTTCAAACATTTCTTTTGTGATCTTAGACGTCAGTAAAATTCACTTGGTTAACTTGTCTGGTTTTGTCTCCAGATCGATTTTTGTTCAGTAGTCCTGGGAGGACATGAAACTTTGTAGAGGTCTTACTTATAGCCCAAATAACAATACCTGACCAGAAAAAAATGAAAGATTCTAGTCCTAAAATAAGCCGGGTGAAAGGGTTAAATTGCAGACTGAGAAGGAGAGAGAGAAATTAAATTGATATAGTTTTCTAGTCCTTCTTTAGTTTTTTTGATTTGAAATAATTGATTTGGCCTGATTATTTTTATTAGTCAGGGCAGAATTCTGAGTCGGATGTTGTGATCCGGGCGGATTGGGATCGTCAGGCAGACGTCCCAAGACTTTTTTAGAGGTTTCAACGGTTACATTAGACTCATGTGGTCTGTGTCGCAGCATGTCCATTCCGAAGTAGGCATGTCCCTCATCAGACGGGCTTAACCCATCCTTTAGGGCTGTCTAGCCCCCACACCTAAGCCTCAGATTTGGCTTTTTGTGTATGATCAGATAGGTTGAACAACTTCCCATTTACCCTTTAACAAATGAGTGCGAAGAGACACAAGATTTCCTATTTAGGATTTATTACAAGTATATAGGTTCAATCTCAGATATCGGGGACGCAACTCGGATGACCTTTTTTTGAGTTTGGACCCAAATCGGATGATTTGGGATTCTCGGACTCATCTGGTGCTCCTCCCTTTTTTTAAGATGTCCAATAAAAAGGTACCTACTTTATTATTATTTTGTCTCAATCAGATCCAAATATTAGTTAGGTACCTTACTAACAGCTGCCAATCTGCAAAGGTACCTACTTTATTATTATTTTGTCTCAATCAGATCCAAATATTAGTTAGGTACCTTACTAACAGCTGCCAATCTGCATACATATACATACATAGGTACCTAATCATTTTGGTCTCACTAATAGGCACATACCTATTTTGGTTTGGAAGCATTCACCTATCTATTCGGTCAGCAGTCATGCAGAAATAGGCACCCATCTAGTATCTATGTAGGTACCTGCATTCTTTTATTTTTATCATTATTATTTTTTTCGCATAATGAGTTTTTTTTCGAGGTTTACCACATCGTACATACCTATTTTGGTTTGGAAGCATTCACCTATCTATTCGGTCAGCAGTCATGCAGAAATAGGCACCCATCTAGTATCTATGTAGGTCCCTGCATTCTTTTATTTTTATCATTATTATTTTTTCGCATAATGAGTTTTTTTTTTCGAGGTTTACCACATCGTAAAAAAAAAAAATATTGCAATATTTTTACAGCACACTGTACCGAAAGCGCCTGGTAAACTGACACACAAAGTAAACAACGGTTACATTAGACTCATGTGGTCTGTGTCGCAGCATGTCCATTCCGAAGTAGGCATGTCCCTCGTCAGATGGGCTTAACCCATCCTTTAGGGCTGTCTAGCCCCCACACCTAAGCCTCAGATTGGGCTTTTTGGGTATGATCAGATAGGTTGAACAACTTCCCATTTACCTTTTAACAAGTGAGTGCGAAGAGACACAAGACTTCCCATTTAGGATTTAGGTGCTGGGTCAACACGAGAACACCTGAAAGTAACTCATTGAGATATTTGCAATCGAAATACGAGTGCAATCTTTGTCAACTCTAGTAATCGAACCTGGGACTTTCTGCATGGCAAGCGGCCACGTTACCTCTTGAATTCTTGAATAACCGTTCTCTCTTATGATCGCCACTCACCTGTCAGACCGTCTGCACGTGTGTGGTGGAAAAAGCGTCAGAGTGTGGTTTCTCGGGCGGTCTGCCAGACCTACGTCTCACTCACCTTCCGACTGTGTGACAGACTCAGTCTGACTTCGGTCTGTCAAGCAGTCTAAGCGCGAGTGGATGGGCATTGGTGTAAGTTTAAACAAAGTTATAGATTCTTAATAATAATAATAATAATAATAATAATAATAATAATAGACTCTTGAGTGGAAGGCAACCACTAGGCGAGGTTAACGCCTTAGGCGTTCTCTACCACCTAACCCTTAGAGCTCCATTATTATGTGGTCAAATTCTCAAATAAATGAGGATAAAATTCCATACCTCGGCTGGGATCGAACCCACGCCCTCCTGTTTACCAGGCGAGCGTCTTGACCACTACGCCACCAAGGCAGGTTTAATGCTCTGATTTAATGCTCTGATAAATATATATAATTATATACTTTCCTTCCTGTATGATAAGGAAAGTAAAAATCTATGTGTGACTTTGTTTTATTTTTCAGAATGACCATCATCAAGTTCATAGTAATTTCATAGATGCTCCTCCACCTCCAAACTCGAATCCTTCACATGAACAAAACTGGAACAATGCCTCCAACACACATGCCAGTTGGGTTAGCAGCCTCAAATATAACCATGATAATATGGATAGTGAATATTATGTCAACAATAGGCTTCTATTCAACTTGTATGTAGAGAGAATAAGTAGGACAGGGCAACAGCCAGCCAACCCTTACTGAACTGATGTTAACTACAATAGACCCCTTGATGATTCACCCGGAAAAGCACCGTGCTCCTGGGCCACCCTGAACATTTTATGTAGAAATTATACACTAAATCGTTCTGGTTGACTAAAATTTTTTCATAAAAAAACCATTACCCAGTGTTTCACTATACGTTTCATATTACCTCAGGTTATGGTTGGGTACAGGGTATGACAGTAGACAGATTAGTCCGTCAGAATGTTTAATACGCTTAAAGTAGCGCGCGCTCTCATACATGTCGAATACGCTCCGTCCCGATTAGGTTGACCCTTGAAAAGCATGCTGCCAGCTTAGTTAGCTTGGTTGGTAGCGCGTCTGCCTTGTAAGCGCTAGGTCGCGGATTCGATTCCCGCCCGGGGCGGATTTTATCCTGAACAAATGAGGTTCTTTCTCGGAACGGCTGGCTTTCTCGTATCCTGTCTTCCTACTCTTTTCGCTTTCGGGACGATAAGACCTTAGCAGTTACAGTTCCCTCTATCAAACATTTTGAAAAAAAAAGAGGTGTATTTCCCTTTCTGAAACGGAACTGTTTCCCTTTTGGAATTTGAAAAGGCGCCTGTGCTAAACCATAGGAAATCCAAGATGGGGGCGCCATCGGAATCGGTTCTATTTTCTGCAAGGAAAACACACCTCATATGCTTGAATGACACACGAACGATCTTTTGTCACACCTTGTATGCGAGTTGATAATATTTTTTATCGGTACCTACCCAATAATTACTCTGTACTCTACATACCTGCAAATATACCGATTTAGCGATTTGGTCGCGAATTTGAGAGAGTGTTTTGGTTTCTGGTTAAACGTGTTTTGGTATTTGACAACCTATAGTGCTGATAACACGTTTGGATACCAATCTGAGGCACTCACCACAAAACACGGTAAGTTGGTAAGTTCCTACGTTGTTCCTGAAATCCAAGATGGGGGCGCCATCGGAATCGGTTCTATTTTCTGCAAGGAAAATACACCTCATATGCTTGAATGACATACGAACGATCTTTTGTCACACCTTGTATGCGAGTTGATAATATTTTTTATCGGTACCTACCCAATAATTACTCAGTACTCTACATACCTGCAAATATATACCGATTTAGCGATTTGGTCGCGAATTTGAGAGAGTGTTTTGGTTTCTGGTTAAACGTGTTTTGGTATTTGACAACCTATAGTGCTGATAACACGTTTGGATACCAATCTGAGGCACTCACCACAAAACACGGTAAGTTGGTAAGTTCCCCCCAAAAAATTTTTTTTTTTTTTTTTTTTTTTTTTTTTTATTTTAAGTGGGATATATCATCCCAGACCTATCGAAAAAATTCCGTTCTCGGTTTTTTCGAACATTTCTTTTTTGATCTTAGACGTCAGTAAAATTCACTTGGCTAACTTGTCTGGTTTTGTCACCAGATCGATTTTTGCTCAGTAGTCCTAGGAGGACATGAAACTTTGTAGAGGTCTTACTTATAGCCCAAATAACAATACCTGATCAGAAAAAAATTAAAGATTCTAGATTCTACCTAGTCCTAAAGTAAGCCGGGGTGAAAGGGTTAAATTGGAGAGAGAGAGAGAGAGAGAGAGAGAGAGAGAGAGAGAGAGAGAGAGAGAGAAATTAAATTGATATAGTTTTCTAGTCCTTCTTTAGTGTTTTTGATTTGAAATAATTGATTTGGCCTGATTACTTATTAGTCCGGGCAGAATTCTGAGTCGG
This sequence comes from Diaphorina citri, assembly GCF_000475195.1. Classification (NCBI taxonomy): domain Eukaryota; kingdom Metazoa; phylum Arthropoda; class Insecta; order Hemiptera; family Psyllidae; genus Diaphorina; species Diaphorina citri. The sequence continues at coordinate 60,642 of NW_007378883.1, read as the reverse complement.
ATGTTGTGATCCGGGCGGATTGGGATCGTCAGGTCAGACGTCCCAAGACTTTTTTTTTAAGAGGTTTGATAAAGAGAACTCTTTCGTACCAAAATTGACATTTTTCCGAGCTTTCATCATGTAGGTACCTACAATCGATAACGTTAAAAATTCAACTGTACTTGTTCAGAAGTTACGTCAATGGAATGTTGCTATATAAAAGGAGCTGTTACAAATGAGCAGTGACCAGTGTTATTATAGGGTTAGGTTAAATGCAAAAAGGAGCTGTCACAAATGAGCAGTGACCAATGTTATCATAGCGTTAGGTTAAACGCAAAAAATAGTTTTCACTCTTTGAGCAGTGACCAGTGTTATTATAGGGTTAGGTTAAACACAAAAGACAAGTACAAAAATAATAGCAATAGCGTTCATTTTTTTTTAACCTATTTTGGTTTGGAAGCATTCACCTATCTATTCGGTCAGCAGTCATGCAGAAATAGGTACCCATCTAGTATCTATGTAGGTACCTGCATTCTTTTATTTTTATCATTATTATTTTTTTGCCTAATGAGTTTTTTTTTCGAGGTTTACCACATCGTAAAAAAAAATATTGCAATATTTTTACTGCACACTGTACCGAAAGCGCCTGGTAAACTGTCACACAAAGTAAACAACGGTTACATTAGACTCATGTGGTCTGTGTCGCAGCATGTCCATTCCGAAGTAGGCATGTCCCTCATCAGATGGGCTTAACCGATCCTTTAGGGCTGTCTAGCCCCCACACCTAAGCCTCAGATTGGGCTTTTTGTGTATGCTAAACAACTTCCGATAGGCTAAACAACTTCCGATTTACCCTTCAACAAATGAGTGCGAAGAGACACAAGACTTCCCATTTAGGATTTAGGTGCCGGGTCAACACGAGAACACCTGAAAGTAACTCATTGAGATATTTGCAATCGAAATACGAGTGCAATCTCTGTCAACTCTAGTAATCGAACGTGGAACTTTCTGCATGGCAAGCGGCCACGTTACCTCTTGAATTCTTGAATAACCGTTCTCTCTTATGATCGCCACTCACCTGTCAGACCGTCTGCACGTGTGTGGTGGAAAAAGCGCCAGAGTATTCTCGGGCGGTCTGCCAGACCTACGTCTCACTGACGCTCCGACTGTGTGACAGACTCAGTCTGACTTCGGTCTGTCAAGCAGTCTAAGCGCGAGTGGTGGGCATTAAGTTTAAACAAAGTTATAGATTCTTCTCTTCATTTATCAGGTGCTTAAATAAATAACAGTACTGGGTTAGCTTTTCCTCTGACTTACATAGGTAGTTTATCCTTCAACCCCCTTTTATCCAGCACTATTTTCTTCTGGTCTTTTTCATCATTCAAACAGCTTTCAAGTTTTTGTGGCCTAACTGTATCATCTCTCCCCCTTTCGTCCTTTTTGTTCTGTCCTCCACACAATTCTTCTTTTCCCTTTTCTTCTTCTTCTCCATTCTCCTCTTCAATATTCTCCTTCTTCTTTTTCTTCTTCATTCCACAGGATTCTCTCTTCTTCCGCTTTTTTTCTTGTTGTTTTTTTTTCCTCGTGATTAATTATTCCCATCTATTTCTTCTTCCTTCTTTCTTTTTCTTCTTCATTTCTCATGATTCTTTCTTCAGAGCCCATTCCTTTGTGCGAAAAAAAGCCCCGAAGCTTCACTTGTTGGTGGTGTGGTGTTGATTGTTGAGTTTTTTTTTTTTTCTGTAAAAATTCCATACCTCGGCTGGGATCGAACCCACGCCCTCCTGATTACCAGGCGAGCGTCTTGACCACTACGCCACCGAGGCAGGTTCTGTTCGTTTATCAGGTGCTTACCTCAAATTCACTCCTATCTAGAGAAGTATTTGGTGAATTGGTGATTTGGTGTTAGCGGTTCCTCACACGAAACCAGGTACTTCGAATAGGTACTTAGGTACCTACTTACCAAGTTAAAGATGGTTGATTTCTCCCTCTTCCAGATTTCACAATCATTGTAAGTGCCCATTGAAAACAATGGACTTTTGCGTACTCTAAGTAGGGTACGGTGCTTCAATATACCAACCAATGGGGAGATCCAGGAAAGGGGAGTGGGTTCTGTGCTTTGCACTCTGCAGAAAATACAGAGCGGATTTGAGACACCAATGGCAAAGTCAGAGATGGATGCTAGCGAAATACCCTCCAGATTCATAGTAATCCTTCAACCCCTTTTTATCCATCACTATTTCCTTCTGGTCTTTTTCATCATTCAAAGAGCTTTCAAGTTTTTGTGGCCTAACTGTAGGTATCATCTCTTCTCCTTTGTCCTTTTTGTTCTGTCCTCCACACAATTCTTCTTTTCCCTTTTCTTTTTCTTCTTCATTCCACAGGATTCTCTCTTCTTCCGCTTTTTTTCTTGTTGTTTTTTTTCCTCGTGATTAATTATTCCCATCTATTTCTTCTTCCTTCTTTTTTTTTCTTCTTCATTTCTCATGATTGTTTCTTCAGAGCCCATTCCTTTGTGCGAAAAAAAAAGCCTCGAAGCTTCACTTGTTGGTGGTGTGGTGTTGATTGTTGAGTTTTTTTTCTGTATTCTTCTTCTTCTTCTTCTTCTTTAGAAGGAAGGGTTCGTTGACCTGTTGATGGTTGATTTCTCCCTCTTCCAGATTTCACAATCATTGTAAGTGCCCATTGAAAACAATGGACTTTTGCGTACTCTAAGTAGGGTAAGGTGCTTCAATATACCAACCAATGGGGAGATCCAGGAAAGGGGAGTGGGTTCTGTACTTTGCACTCTGCAGAAAATACAGAGCGGATTTGAGACACCAATGGCAAAGTCAGAGATGGTGCTAGCGAAATACCCTCCAGATTCATAGTCTTATGTTGAAAGGCTCCTTGGGACTCGACGCAAGGGTAGAGTTTGGTCATTTTACGGTTGGTCTAGTCTAGTGATAGGTCCCGTGTTCGATTCTCACCATGGACAAAGAATTCGCATTCAGATTTTGGATGCAGTTTTCCCCCCCTGTTTCATTTGTCACGAGAAAAAGAAAGCAGTGAAACTCTTCTAAATTAAGTCACACAGCTGTTGTTTTTAACCTTTTACGGTTGGTCTAGTCTAGTGATAGGTCCCGTGTTCGATTCTCACCATGGACAAAGAATTCGCATTCAGATTTTGGATACAGTTTTTACGGTTGGTCTAGTCTAGTGATAGGTCCCGTGTTCGATTCTCACCATGGACAAAGAATTCGCATTCAGATTTTGGATACAGTTTGTCCCCCCTGTTTCATTTGTCACGAGAAAAAGAAAGCAGTGAAACTCTTCTAAATTAAGTCACGCATCTGTTGTTTTTAACTGGATTTATTATAGGTGCTGGGTCAACACGAGAACACCTGAAAGTAACTCATTGAGATATTTGCAATCGAAATACGAGTGCAATCTTTGTCAACTCTAGTAATCGAACCTGGTGTTTTTAACCGTTTTTGTGTCCTCAAATCAAAACCTCAAATATACCTAACCTTCCTCAAACCAGTCATTAGACAATAATAGTCACCTGATCAAGCATGAATACACGACCTCTGATGACAACAGTACAGTCAAACCTGGATAAAAGATTTAGTGGATTTACCGGCGCGAACGACCCGACCTTACTATCAAAAGTGTTAAAGCGCCTACTTGAACTGGGAGCCTTGGTATGCCCACCACACACACTCAGACTGTCTGAGAAGAAAAAAGAAGAATAGAAGAAGAAGAGGGTATGTAGTGGATTTACCGGCGCGAACGACCCGACCTTACTATCAAAAGTGTTAAAGCGCCTACTTGAACTGGGAGCCTTGGTATGCCCGCCAACACACTCAGACTGTCTGAGAAGAAAGAAGAAGAAAACGAGGAGAAGAAGAAGACAAGCGGCCACGTTACCTCTTGAATTCTTGAATAACCGTTCTCTCTTATGATCGCCACTCACCTGTCAGACCGTCTGCACGTGTGTGGCGGAAAAAGCGTCAGAGTATTCTCGGGCGGTCTGCCAGACCTACGTCTCACTGACGCTCCGACTGTGTGACAGACTCAGTCTGACTTCCGTCTGTCAAGCAGTCTAAGCGCGAGTTGTGGGCATTAAGTTTAAACAAAGTTATATAGAGTCTTCTGTTCGTTTATCAGGTGCTTACCTCAAATTCACTCCTATCTAGAGAAGCATTTGGCGAAGAAGAAGAAGAAGAAGAAGAACAAGACGAAGAAGAACAACAAATAGAAGAAAAGAACAAACTAAAAACAGAGTATTTTGTAGGTACCTACCTATAGGTACCTACCTAATAACCATCAGTTCTCAATTATCCAAGTTCGCCTGGACTAGAATCAAAATCCACTCAAGATGAGTCAAAATAGACCAGGAAGTTGGTTATTGTTTCTTCTTCATTAAATAATGCAGACAAATTAAATAAAAATCAATCTACAGAGCATCCATTTAACCCTTTCACGCCTTATGGGACAATATATACCACAGAATCATTATTTTTAAACGTGGGATATATCATCCCAGACCTATCGAAAAAATTCCGTTCTCGGTTTTTTCGAACGTTTCTTTTGTGATCTTAGACGTCAGTAAAATTCACTTGGCTAACTTGTCTGGTTTTGTCTCCAGGTCGATTTTTGTCCAATAGTCCTAGGAGGACATGAAACTTTGTAGAGGTCTTACTTATAGCCCAAATAACAATACCTGATCAGAAAAAAATGAAAGATTCTAGTCCTAAAATATGAAAGGGTTAAATTGCAGACTGAGAGAAAGAGAGAGAGAGAGAGAGAGAAATTAAATTGATATAGTTTTCTAGTCCTTCTTTAGTTTTTTTGATTTGAAATAATTGATTTGGCCTGATTATTTATTAGTCCGGGCAGAATTCTGAGTCGGATGTTGTGATCCGGGCGGATTGAGATCGTCAGGTCAGACGTCCCAAGACTTTTTTATCTAGCTCCCTCTCCTCTCTCGCTCTCTCTCCCCCTTTCCCCATCTCTCTCTTCCTTTGTTTCTCATCTCTTACCCCTGCATCATTTGTATTTTTTTCCCTCAGAGTTTTGTATTAATTAAACAAGGCTTGATAATCTCGTTCTGTTTTGTAATTTATTACAAATATTGCAAAGGGAGTTGGTACTAAATGTCAAGAAAATTTAAAATTTGACTTGTTCCCCTTGACGCCCATCCAGTTCCAAACCATACTCAACAGAGCTTAACCTTAGTTCTTCAGCAGCTTAGTTAGAGGGTAGTGCGCTTACCTTGTTAGAGCGACATTTCTTCTAAATTAGTGGACGTCACTAATGCTCAGGCCAGCCACTCACAATCAGGTACACCTAATAGTGTGTGGGTGTTCATCAGGTATCAGGCAGACCTGATCAGGTGTACCTTCAGGTATACCTGATAGTGAGTGGCTAGGCACGGATACGATGGCTGATACGTGAGAATATCTAGCTCCCTCTCCTCTCTCGCTCTCTCTCCCCCTTTCCCCATCTCTCTCTTCCTTTGTTTCTCATCTCTTACCCCTGCATCATTTGCATTTTTTCCCCTCAGAGTTTTGTATTAATTAAACAAGGCTTGATAATCTCGTTCTGTTTTGTAATTTATTACAAATATTGTATAACAATGCACATTACAATGCATTTTATTACAATACGAAATCAACGTTTCTAATCCAATGAAGGGAGAGAGAGAGAGAGAGGGGGGGAAGAGAGAAAGAGGAGGAGGAGGAGGAGATATGAGAACTGGGACTGAGAGATAGGTTAGGGTTAGGAAATAAGAGAGAAAGAGAGGAGGGGGAGAAAGAGAGAGAGGAGAAAGAGAGGAGGGAGGGAGAGAGAGAGAGAGAGAGGGGAGGGGGAGAAATAGAGAGAGAGAGGGAGGGAGAGAGAGAGAGATGAGAAAGAGAGGAGGGAGAAAGGAAGGGAGAATAAGAATTGCAATGTGATGCACTTTCTGATTTTCTATGCGTGGATTGATGTCTATATTGAATTAAATTGGTAGGTATACCTACCTCTACCTACGTATTACGTACCCTGCGGTACAGGAGTACAGGCATTTTCTCTCTCTCTCTCCCTCTCTTTAACATAAATTCTATTTACCTATGAACCTATGTATGTACTTACCTACCTATGTACCTATGTATGTACTTACCTACCTATGTACCTATGTATGTACTTACCTACCTATGTATCTACAAAATTGCAAATGGTAAACCCTATGTTCTTTCTCCTCTTGTTGGCAGGGCTCGTTGCCAAAAAGAAAAAGAATGCAAATATACCGATTTAGCGATTTGGTCGCGAATTTGAGAGAGTGTTTTGGTTTCTGGTTAAACGTGTTTTGGTATTTGACAACCTATGGTGCTGATAACACGTTTGGATACCAATCTGAGGCACTCACCACAAAACACGGTAAGTTGGTAAGTTTCTACGTTGTTCCTTACCAGTATACCTGTATACCTACCTACGTAATGATGTTTTGTCGAATACAGTTATTGTGAACATAGGAAATTATCTACCCAGGTACATACGAGTAGATGCGTACGTATAGGTACAATATACCTACAAGTGTATATGCAATGTAAGTAGATTGTAAATGCATATTTGCACAAGTAGGTATATATCCATTATCCAAGTAGGTGTAGATATCTGTTACTGTAAAGATGAGTTTCACCCACCTTTTTAGCCCCTAACAGCCTGTTGGCTTAACAGCCCTGTTAAGCTTATACAAATCAAATGGAACTTAACAAGGTTTCAACTTAACAAGGTGTTAATTTAACAGGCCTTCTGAAATAATATTCGTGAAACTGACCGTAAAGCTCAATCCAATTCATCTGATGAAAGTTGTTAAACATGTGATAAAAGAAAGAAAACAAAAGGATTTTATAAAATGGCTTTTCACCTTCGTCCAATATATCTACCTACCTGGAATTTTACAGGCGCCCTTTTGCTTGACGAAGCAAACGTTATGGTCGCGGATTTGGCGATTTTGTTCGCGGATTTTGCGATTATGTTCGCGGAACTTTTCACCTTCGTCCAATATATCTACCTACCTGGAATTTTACAGGCGCCCTTTTGCTTGACGAAGCAAACGATACTTAAATTACCTACCTATAGGTATACTGTTTTCCCAAGTTTTCTTTAAGAAAAGAATGGAGTTAATGGATCAATATTTTTAAGAAGGTACATTTCTACATAGGTATCTCTCGGTAGGTAGGTAGGTGATAATTTTAATAAACCTGCATTCAACTTAATATAATACATGGGTAGGTATTAGATCTGGTAGGATTCACTTGATGCACTTCCATACGGACCTTTAAGAAAAGAATGGATTTAATGGATCAATATTTTTATTAAGAAGGTACCTTTCTACATAGGTATCTCTCGGTAGGTAGGTAGGTAATAATTTTAATAAACCTGCATTTAACTTAATATAATACATGGGTAGGTATTAGATCTGGTAGGATTCACTTGATGCACTTCCATACGGATCTTTAAGAAAAGAATGGATTTAATGGATCAATATTTTTATTAAGAAGGTACCTTTCTACATAGGTATCTCTCGGTAGGTAGGTAGGTGATAATTTTAATAAACCTGCATTCAACTTAATATAATACATGGGTAGGTATTAGATCTGGTAGGATTCACTTGATGCACTTCCATACGGATTAATTTAAGCAAAAATATGGATTTCCTTCACACATAAATTAATTTCACAAAAAACTCAAACCTACTGGAATTAACTGAATTTGAAAATTAAAACTAAAGCAGAAATTATGAATTCATGGAAGATTTTCAGGCATGCCAATTACCCGAGTTAATTGTCAGGTATACCATCAACCTTGCTAATTTATGCAGAGGAAATAATTGGGTTGGTAATTATTAGGTACCATCCTTCCATGATAACTGGATAATTGTACGAAATTTTATTTAATTTCATCATATTTTATATTTTGGTAATTATTAGGTACCATCCTTCCATGATAACTGGATAATTGTACGAAATTTTATTTAATTTCATCATATTTTATATTTAAAATAGTAAATAACAAAATGCCTGTTGCATATCAGACAGTAAGCAGTTGGATTCAATTCCTGCAAAACAGCAAGACGGTAAATTTTCCCCATAGAGAAGGTGCCAATAGGCCAATATAAAATATGTTCCCACAAAAAAAGCCCTTTATTAGGTACTATTAAATTTGCTTTCTGTACCTTGAAACCGCTTTAGCATCAACTATTAGGTAGGTATTCAATAACTGAGGTCGTTCAAAAAATATTCAGAGGTTGTCATACTTTTTCTTCAAACTGTAAGTCTACTTTTTCAGATTTTCCCATTATCTCAATAATCCTAAAATCCAATGTTTACCTACCATGTTGGCACCGGTCGCTATGCGCATACAGTAAGCAGTTGGATTCAATTCCTGCAAAACAGCAAGACGGTAAATTTTCCCCATAGAGAAGGTGCCAATAGGCCAATATAAAATAGAAAATATGTTCCCACAAAAAAAGCCCTTTATTAGGTACTATTTGCTTTCTGTACCTTGAAACCGCTTTAGCATCAACTAAGTAGGTATTCAATAACTGAGGTCGTTCAAAAAATATTCAGAGGTTGTCATACTTTTTCTTCAAACTGTACCTGCCAATAGGCCAATATAAAATAGAAAATATGTTCCCACAAAAAAAGCCCTTTATTAGGTACTATTTGCTTTCTGTACCTTGAAACCGGTTTAGCATCAACCAAGTAGGTATTCAATAACTGAGGTCGTTCAAAAAATATTCAGAGGTTGTCACACTTTTTCATCAATCTGTAAGTATACTTTTTCATCAATCTCGTATTTATGCACTTAGCAGGCATGCATTTATCCACCTAATCCATATCTACTTTCTACAACTCCCTAAGCTCTAAGGCCTCTCTATCCTACCTAACCTGCCTTTGTTTTATACTACATACCTACTCATGATAATTGACTCACTCAAGTCCCTGAATTATTGAAATAACATCGTTTAACTCGAATAAAAGGAAAATCCGCAGAATGACATAGAAAAAAGTCTCTTAAAAAAAAAAAAAAAAGTAGTAATAATAATAAAAGCTCCCTATATCTTGAAGATGAGTAGAATGCGAGTACCTACCTATTTATTTGTCAAGAGGGGTAGCTTAGAGTAAGTTGGCCTTTTGTTCGCTGGTTCGATTCCCTCATCAAACCTCTTGAAATACCTAAGTGAGCAAGTTCGGAGAAAGCAAAGTGCAGTTCCAAATGCCCTCGCTATCCTCTGTACACATAAATAATGCACTTTTTATGCACTGCTCAGTCGAGAAGAAGTAATCTTGATAAGGGGGGAAGCACATATGAAAATTTCCCTCTTACTCTCTTTCCCTCCCTCTCTTTCTCTCTCTCTTCCCTCTATTTCTCTCTCCCCGTGTCTCTTTCCTTCTTCTTTTTCTCTCTTCTCTTTTTCCCCTCTTCTTCCTTTGGTTCTCTTTTTTCTTTTTCTCTCTCTCTTTACTGTTTTTACCTTCCTTTTCTTTGGCCCTCTTTCTTTTTCTCCCTTTCTGTCTCTCTGCTTTCTTTCCCTCCATTTTTTGGTTCTCTTTTCCTCCTCTCTTTCTCTCTCTATCTTTCTTCCTCTTCTTCCTCATTTTCTCCATTTTTGGCCTCTCTCTCTCTCTCTCTCCTCTGTCTCTCTCTCTCTCTCTCTCTCTTTACTTTCTATTCCCCACTATCTCATTTTCGCTCGACAAAATAAGGTCGTCGTCTAAAGAATAGAAAGAAAATTGAAGTTTCAAAACACAAGAGCCTAGGAGTTTTTTGATGAGAGGGAAAAAAGAACTTCAATTTTCAACTGTATTTACCTATCTACTCTTAGGTACTTCTGTTAGGGAGATATTTTCTTTTCCCACAGCTTTTCCAAAGAATCCAAAGGGACATGGGCATTTGGAGAGGTCAAAGTAGGTCAATTTTTTTCGAAGTTGAGCTATAATTATGTAGATTGTAGATAGAAGCAATATGTTGAGCTATCTATCAGCTACAAAATGGATAGAGTTCTAGCCTAATATGATGACGGTTTTATTATCTAACATTTACTACACAATAAGTCCTTCACAATTTAGATTAAGTTTTAAAAAGCTTAATTTTTAAAATTTCAAGATTTTTGACTTTGAATCTCTTGTACCTGTTCTGTCAGCCATCAGTTAGCTTCTGTGTAGGTACAAACATTTTAGGCAAGATTGGGTGGATTTTCCTAGTTCGGGAAGCGATTTGGATGCCGATGGCGAGCCATCTGGAATTCCTATGGTTCGCTATTTCAGTTTCCAAAAGGGAACCGGTTAATTTTCCCAAAGTTTTCCGAGAGGAAAAAAAAAACCCAGAAATATGTACAGTTGTACACCTATGCCCTCAGCCTCTCTTCTTGGAAACCGAGTAGCTGGTTTTCCCTCTGGTTCGGTCATTTTAGTCATTTCAGTGGAAACTTCCAAGTGAGTAGCAATCACTGGCAGCCTCCTACAAGGGTTGTTGAATTGTTGATCCACCACTGGCCTTCTCCCCATTTGATGCAGTTTAAGAGGGGGAAAAAAATCTCCCCTTCTCCTTAAAAAGGGGGGAAATGAGATGCAATTTTTCTCTTCCTCCATCTACGCATTTCTTCCCTCCTCTCCTCTCCCTCTTATCTTTTTCCTCCCTACTCCTTAATTTTTTCTTCTCTCCCTCCCTTTCTCCGTCAATCTCTTACCTCTCAGGGCCCTTCTTACCTCTCTCCTTACCTTGTTACCTCCTTACCCTTATTTTCCCTCCCTCCATCCTCCTCTCCCTGTTTTTTTCTCCCTTATCTTCCTCCCCTTCATTCCTTCTCATCCTCCTGTCTCCCACTTTCTACTTCTCTTCATCCCTCCCTCCTTACCTCTCTCTTTCTTCGTTCCCCTCCCCCTCCTTTCTAGCTCTCCCACTCCTTTCTCTCTGCCTCTCTCTCTTTTCCCTCCTCCCCTTCCCTCCTTTTTATCTCTCCTACCCCTACCTCCTTCCTCCCCTTCTTTCCTTCTCTTCCTCCTGTCTCCCACTTTCTACTTCTCTTCATCCCTCCCTCCTTACCTCTCTCTTTCTTCGTTTTCCTCCCCCTCCTTTCCAGCTCTCCCACTCCTTTCTCTCTGCCTCTCTCTCTTTTCCCTCCTCCCTTTCCCTCCTTTTTATCTCTCCTACCCCTACCTTTCTTTTGGCGAGAGAAAATCCAAGTTTCGGGGGAAAATGAAAATTTAGAGGGGGCAAAATGGGAATTTTTAATTTTTCGTTCCTCCCGTTTGCTTCTTTTTCAACTTTTGTCGAAATTTTCATCAGCCCGGCGCATTGCATGCAAAATTATTCACAATGTTTACTTTTTGCCTTTTTTGAAAAGGCAGGCAGCTTTTTTTGTTTGTTTTTTTTTTTTATGCTTTTCATTTTCAATGGAAGGCTGACTTTTTAGCTTTTTTTGTGTAGGTAGGCAGCTTTTTTTGTTTGCTTTTTTTGAAGCTTTTCATTTTCAATGGAAGGCTGATTTTTAGCTTTTTTTTTGTGTAGCTAGGTAGGTATTTGCCTTTTTTAGGTAGCTGGTAGCTATATGTACCTACATATGTTTTTTGTGTACCCCTTTTGAAGAGGTAGGTAGGAGTTTTTTGTGAGTTTTCAAGCTTTTATTGTATGGCAGACTTTTGTGGGTGTGTTTTTGGAAAAAAGCCTGACGGAAATACATAATATACAGCTATGGTCGTGTTAGGAATTATTCTGTATTGAAATTTTTGTTCGTTTTCCACAAGCAAACACAAAACCAAACAGGCAATCTAAATGCAAAATCGTCTGGCTGGGACGTTAAACAAGGAGCAATTATTTTTGTTCGTTTTCCACAAGCAAACACAAAACCAAACAGGCAATCTAAATGCAAAATCGTCTGGCTGGGACGTTAAACAAGGAGTAAACCAGCTTAGTCTGGCTGGGGGACTTTAAACAGGGAGGATACCAGCCTGAATTTCCCTTGCTAAAGAAATATCAAAGGTTGAGTGCGAAGGGCATCCATTCGTAAAATTTGTAGCCAAAACCAAATGTCAGCCCAAAGCAATCACCCTAGTTAGGGCTGATTGAGAGGCTGACGAAAAACGGCGACTCCGTCTGTATACGGGAAAAGGCACTAAGCTTTTCTGTGCGGTCTTTGGCAGCTTAAGCGAAGTTGGTACTACAGTCTACATAAAGCAAAGGTGCAAAGTTTTCTTGTGAGATCCACAAAGCTTTCTTGTGAGGTCCACAAAGATTTTACGTGCGGCCCTCTAAGCTTTTCTGTGCGGCCTATGGCCGCTTAAGCTAAGAAAAAAATGGGAGTTGGTACTAAATGTCAAGAAAATTTGACTTGTTCCCCATGACACCCATCCAGTTCCAAACCATACTCAACAGAGCTTAACTTAAGTTCTTCAGCAGCTTTTCTTCTAAATTAGTGGATGTCACTAATGCTCAGGCCAGCCACTCACAATCAGGTACACCTGATAGTGTGTGGGTGCTCATCAGGTATCAGGTAGACCTGATCAGGTGTACCTTCAGGTATACCTGATAGTAAGTGGCTAGGCACGGATACGATGACTGATACGTGAAAAGTTGTCCATAATTATCTCAAATATAGTAGCTGTGATCTTTTTTAGGAGAATCCTGCCAAATAAATCTTAAAAAGCCATTCTCTGTGTTGAAGTAGATTCGGATAAACTTAACCCATCCCTTGGGCCATCCACCCCTACACCTAAGCCTTGGACTTTTTGAGTGTGGAGTTAACTGCGGAATCTGCGGAGTTGAAGTGGGTAAAACGTTAAAGCTATTGACACTCAACCCGGAGGTCCTAGATTCTTCGTAAAATTTGTAGCCAAAACCAAATGTCAGCCCAAAGCAATCACCCTAGTTAGGGCTGATTGAGAGGCTGACGAAAAACGCCGACTCCGTCTGTATACGGGAAAAGGTGAAGAAAAAGACGAATCTAAATGCAAAATCGCCGAGGTAAAACTTCAAACTCACTTCGTCCGTTCAAACAGCTCTCGCAAATTGTTTACAAATAACCGCCTAAGCATTAGTCATACAACAATGCCGCCAGATTTTTTTATGGCAACATTGGAGCGCCATTTATTTGGTGCAATTTGCATACAAATTTGGCCATTGACCATAGTAGTCAATTTGGCATGCCAGGCACACATGCCAAGTATGCGGGAAAAGGTGAAGAAAAAGAAGAATCTAAATGCAAAATCGCCGAGGTGAAACTTCAAACTCACTTCGTCCGTTCAAACAGCTCTCACAAATTGTTTACAAATAAGCGCCTAAGCATTAGTCATACAACAATGCCGCCAGATTTATGGCAACATTGGAGCGCCATTTATTTGGCGCAATTTGCATACAAATTTGGCCATTGACCATAGTAGTCAATTTGGCATGCCAGGCACACATGCCAAGTATGTTAAAGGACACAATAGTCGCTAGTAAATTATACAATTTGAGGAATACGGTATATAAGATTGGTATTGGTGGTATTACAAGGAATGAACGAGAAGTGGAATTGCATGAAGGATTTTATGAAAGAGGCAATTTTTTGGTTTGCAAAATAGCAAAAAGGTTGCAATATTTATTTTACCTGCCTCGGTGGCGTAGTGATCAAGACGCTGGTAAACAGGAGGGCGTGGGCTCGATCCCAGCCGAGGCAATGAATTTTATCCTCGATTATTTGAGAATTTGACCACATAATAATGGAAAAATTTCTAGGTAATAGGTGTAATTCGATTATTTATGTGTTTCTGTTTATTGATTTTATAATTTTTATTTGTCTATCTACTTTATTAGGTACTTTCCTTCTCCTATACCTATTTTGTAGGAAAGGAAAGTAATATGGTCCTAAACCAGATAAGGTTCGTTCTCGGAACGGCCGGCTTTCCCCTTATTATGTCTTCGATTTCGGGACTTTGAGACCTCCGTTCTCTTCTCTCTATCAAACCTCTATTTTTTTCCAATTTGGCGTTTTCCAGTAGATTCTGCTTTATTTATGAAAATATATGCACCAGTTCTGTAGATAAAGCCGAAACATTCTTACTGGCGGTTTTGATGGCTGGCGACTTACTGCAGGGTTATCCAACCCTCTGCAAGATATCCATGGAAAACACCTAAGGCCAGCTATACTCACAATCAGGTAGACCTGACGACAGGTATACCTGATATGGTCTACCTGATAGTGTGTGTGCTTATCAGGTATATCAGATAGACCTGACAGGCCAGTTCTGTAGATAAAGCCGAAACATTCTTACTGGCGGTTTTGGCTGGCGACTTACTGCAGGGTTATCCAACCCTCTGCAAGATATCTATGGAAAACACCTAAGGCCAGCTACCCTCATCAGGTGTCAGGTATAGCTGATCAGGTGTACCTGTCAGGTCTACCTGATAGTGAGTGGCTGGCCTAACGAAAAAGCTACTGAAGATCGTCCGTGTAGACCTGTAGACGGAGTTGAGCTGGTATTTACCCTCATCAGGTGTCAGGTATAGCTGATCAGGTGTACCTGTCAGGTCTACCTGATAGTGAGTGGCTGGCCTAACGAAAAAGCTACTGAGGATCGTCCGTGTAGACGGAGTTAAGCTGGTATTTGCCTAATTAACCTTCCTCCTTTATTGCATTCTGTCTTCTACCATGATTTTCAGGTTGGTCCAATCTTTCCGTACTTGATCTTTTCATCACGGACGACCCCGGACGATATATACCGGTTATACTTTCAGTTCACCAGTCAAAATTTCCAAGTGTCCCAAATTGCAGTTCTATCACAGGCCCTGCTCGGGTCTTATACATAAAATAAACTACATAGCCCCAGAATTGAATATATAAATTTAAAGAGTTTAATTTTTTTTACGTTCGTCGGATTGGAGGAACAGATCGATCTGAAAACTGGAATGAAGAACTTTCAAAGAACTTTAGTTTGGAAAGAACTTTGGCTTGAAGGTTCGTCGGATTGGAGGAACAGATCGATCTGAAAACTGGAATGAAGAACTTTCAAAGAACTTTAGTTTGGAAAGAACTTTGGCTTGAATTTTATCAAGAACTCTACTGAGGAAGAAATTTGGTTATTTTGATTAGAAAAGTTCTTGAGGTGTGTCCAAATATAGTCGATCGAGGACGAGGTAAATCTATGTTGTCGAGGCAGTGTGGACGGTTCAATCGACATCGATCGATGGCCGGTCGACCATGTGTGGACACACCTTTAGGAAGAGCTTTTGTAAACAAGAAAAAGAAGACTTTGATTAAGGAAAAGAATTGATTCCTCCCCCAAAGAAATCGGGAATTGTTATCAAGGCAGTGTGGACGGTTCAATCGACATCGATCGATGGCCGGTCGACCATGTGTGGACACACCTTTAGGAAGAGCTTTTGTGAACAAGAAAAAGAAGACTTTGATTAAGGAAAAGAATTGATTCCTCCCCCAAAGAAATCGGGAATGATGGTACCATCACCCATGGAAAAGTTCCCATTTCCTAATATAAAGTTCTTCTGAACCAAATTTCTGGAGCTACCAAACTTCGTGAAACGTTCTTGACTTCGGTGAGTGGGTAGCTCTTTCCATGCTTGAGGAGTTTCGAATTCATCTAAGATCAAATTTCCAGCCCAGTTCGTTAAAACAATTTCCAAGACTTGTCGCCTGTAGCACATTAGAAGCGTAGACGAGTGACTTTAAGTAGCGCGATTTTGGCATCTCCACTAATACTCTACAACTACATTGTGAACGGGTGATTTTGACATCTCCACCAATATTCGTTCCGAGAACGAACATTATCCCATCAGGATAAAATCCGCCCCGGGCGGGAATCGAACCCGCGACCTAGCGCTTACAAGGCAGACGCCCTACCAACTAAGCTGACTAGGCTGGCAAAATCTAAGTTTAGTTTCGTTTAGTTGTATTTTCCTTTTAGAATTTCTCCTCTTCTGAAACTGGGTTTTCCTCCTTATGGTGTGATAATAAAATGGTGTACCATCGGTTCAGTCTCCGAAAATTAATGCACTTAGTGTTGACGCTGCGTTGCTTTAAAACCTCTCTTGTCCGAACTTTCAAAATGACGCTCCATTGGATTGGTTTCCGTTTCCAAAAGGAAAATACAATGATACAAGCGGAATGATTTGATCAAGAGGCAACCTAATAATGCTCTGCCAGAGTAAGGTGCTAATCGCTCCACAAGTATTGCCCCGGTAGTCGGCCCCAACACACTGTGCACCTCGGCTGGCCCAGGGGATAGCTGGCCCAGAAATTTAAAGGCAGAATTGCCAGCTTAGTTACCGCTAAGCCGCGGGTTTGATTCCCGACCGGGGCGGATTTTATATTGAAGGGATAAGGTTCGTACTCGGAACGTTCTGGCTTTCTCCCATCCTGTCTTTGTTCTCCCTTCGCTTTCGGGACGATGAGGCCTTAACAGTCACAGTTCCCTCTATGAAACCTCTTTAAAAAAGGCAGGATTTTAATTATTTTTCACTTAGTGAGCTGTTCCATCCAGTCATTTTTATCGGAAGTATCAGAACACTAGAAAAAATCCCAATTTCTCAGACAGTGGGACGATGAGGCCTTAACAGTCACAGTTCCCTCTATGAAACCTCTTTAAAAAAGGCAGGATTTTAATTATTTTTCACTTAGTGAGCTCTTCCATCCAGTCATTTTTATCGGAAGTATCAGAACACTAGAAAAAATTCCAATTTCTCAGACACGTCAACGGTGACCGCCAACTTTTCCTAACCTTCGACACTGTACGTTGGAAAATTCAGCCCCGGGAAATTCTCCCCAACGCAGCCTGGTACGAACTACGAAGATACATTGGGGGGGAAAAGGAGGGGGGCTCCCTGCATACATTTTTTAAAAGCCTCTAATTTATCTTCCAGCAAAAAAAAAAGTTTCATTTGCAATTCTGAATGCCAGAAAGGCTTTCGAACAAAAGAAAAGTTCCATAAACGCGAGGGTACGCTGTCTATGAATAGGTATGTAGCTACCAATAATATTCTATGTATGGTTTAGGCTTCATTTCTACCTACCTGATATACAAGGTGATTGTGCTTTTAGCGAACGAAGGAAGAGAGATTCCAAGTTTTGACTCGACGATTTTTTAAAGAGGTTTGATAGAGGGGACTGCAACTGCTAAGGTCTTATCGTTCGGAAACCGAAGAGAGAAGGAAGACAGGATAGGAGAAAGAAAGCCGTTCCAAGGACGAGCCTTAATCGTTCAGGATGAAATTCGCCCCGGGTGGGAAGCGAACCCACGACCTAGAGATTCTTTTCTTTAATCAGTGTGATTTCTCAATAAGACATAAGCGTTGTACAAAACAATACAGTCTTTTCTTTAGTTTGACTGTCTGTCGATGATACGTTTCATTTGCAATTCTGAATGCCAGAAAGGCTTTCGAACAAAAGAAAAGTTCCATAAACGCGAGGGTACGCTGTCTATGAATAGGTAGGTAGCTACCAATAATATTCTATGTATGGTTTAGGCTTCATTTCTACCTACCTGATATACAAGGTGATTGTGCTTTTAATGAACGAAGGAAGGGAGATTCCAAGTTTTGACTCGACGATTTTTTTTAAAGAGGTTTGATAGAGGGGACTGTAACTGCCAAGGTCTTATCGTCCCGAAACCGAAGAGAGAAGGAATACAGGATAGGAGAAAGAAAGCCGTTCCAAGGACGAGCCTTAATCGTTCAGGATAAAATTCGGCCCGGGTGGGAAGCAAACCCACGACCTAGATTCTTTTCTTTAGTTCGACTGTCTGTCGATGATACTTCTTTTAGTTTGTCTGTTTATTTGTTTTACCATAAGTCTCGAATGGTTCGTCCGATTTTGTCATGATTTTCTCATAAGATTTTGGGCCCTTTCAGGGCCCCATGGAGGCCCCTTTATCTGAGTGAGTTCAGTTCAGTGAACCACTATATTCGAAAACAAACAAACAAACAAACAAACAAACAAACAAACAAACAAACAAACTTTCTGCTTTTCTTCAGACCGTTTGCACCTCAACCTCTAGGCATCATCACATTGTTATTGTGCTCTCCGTAAAATATACTAATGAGCTAATGACAGCGCAATGTTTTTTTTTTTCCTTTAGGCGCTTTAACACTGTTAAATGACAGGTCGTTCGCGCCGATTCCACACTGCGATTATATTTTAGTATACAGATTCAGTTTTTTCAAATAGGATAACAGGGAGTCGACGCTCTCGACGACGTTTTCTATGTTTCAAATCCCCTTTTTAGGGAACTCAACTTTTTCTCTTGGGTGCAATGACCTCAAATGATATTGCACTTTGCACCCCTTTTCACCCAAGGTAAAGGTTACAACTCATTTCCTACCCCATGCAGGGACAGGGAAAACATACCCATACAGACACACACAAACATCTCCAGCAAAGCTTTCCCATTGGCGGAAAAGTCGTCCGAATCCCTCCCACATTTTCCTCTAACTTTGACAAACCACGCCCATTACAGCCTATACATAAATGTTTTGTACTATGTAAGTATGTTTACTCGAACGAAATACTACCTATGTATGTAGAATCAGTAGAAGTAACCATAAGGCCTGTCGCTTGTCGCCTGTAGCACATTAGAAGCGTAGACGAGTGACTTTAAGTAGCGCGATTTTGGCATCTCCTATGTACTCTACAACTACATTATGAACGTCATGATTTTCTCATAAGATTTTGGGCCCTTTCAGGGCCCCATGGAGGCCCCTTTATCTGAGTGAGTTCAGTTCAGTGAACCACTATAGTCGAAAACAAACAAACAAACAAACAAACGAACTTTCTGCTTTTCTTCGTTTGCACCTAACCTCTAGGCATCATCACATCAGTTATCCGTTATTGTGCTCTCCGTAAAGTATACTAATGAGCTAATGACAGCGTAGACTCTTAGAGTCACGCTGTATACGCCAAATAATTTCCCAAGGTAAAGGTTACAACTCATTTCCTACCCCATGCAGGGACAGGGAAAACATACCCATACAGACACACACAAACATCTCCAGCAAGCTTTCCCATTGGCGGAAAAGTCGTCCAAATCCCTCCCACATTTTCCTCTAACTTTGACAAACCACGCCCCTTTTCCTCTTTTGGCGAGAGAAAATCCAAGTTTCGGGGGAAAATGAAAATTTAGAGGGGGCAAAATGGGAATTTTTAATTTTTCGTTCCTCCCGATTGCTTCTTTTTCGTCGACTTTTGTCGAAATTTTCATCAGCCCGGCGCATTGCATGCAAAATTATTCACAATGTTTACTTTTTGCCTTTTTTGAAAAGGCAGGCAGCTTTTTTTGTTTGCTTTTTTTTAAGCTTTTCATTTTCAATGGAAGGCTGACTTTTTAGCTTTTTTTTTGTGTAGGTAGGTAGGTAGGTAGGTATTTGCCTTTTTTATTTCAATTTTATTGTTTTATATTTTTTACTGACAAAAAAGAACCGAGCTACATGTTTGGGGCGGGTTTAATGCACTTTGGTATTATACTGAGTGGTTCAACCGATGTGAGACATATACTGGGTGAGTACAATGAGATTTTATGATTCTAATGTAATCGTTGTTCTTTAGAGTGCTATTGTTCTTCTTTCACATAGAAAACTAGACCACACCGAGGCGAATACAATAGTCCGTCCCTTATACCTTTTTTTATTACTATTGTAATAATAAAGGAAGGACGGACTAAAAAGGGAAGCGTAAAGAAAGACTAAAGAGTTTTCAATGTTTCAAATCCCCTTTTTAGGGAACTCAACTTTTTCTCTTGGGTGCAATGACCTCAAATGATATTGCACTTTGCACCCCTTTTCCGCGAAATTAAATAGAACTTGACATACAATGAACTTACAGCCCGAAAGAGTTTTCAATGTTTCAAATCCCCTTTTTAGGGAACTCAACTTTTTCTCTTGGGTGCAATGACCTCAAATGATATTGCACTTTGCCACTTTGCACCCCTTTTCCGCGAAATTAAATAGAACTTGACATACAATGAACTTACAGCCCATACATAAATGTTTTGTACTATGTAAGTATGTTTACTCGAACGAAATACTACCTATGTATGTAGAATCAGTAGAAGTAACCATAAGGCCTGTCGCTTGTCGCCTGTAGCACATTAGAAGCGTAGACGAGTGACTTTAAGTAGCGCGATTTTGGCATCTCCTATGTACTCTACAACTACATTATGAACGGGTGATTTTGACATCTCCACCAATATTCTGAATTATTAAATGGTGATTTTGACATCTCCACCAATATTCTGAATTATTAAATGGTGATTTTGACATCTCCACCAATATTCTGAATTATTAAATGGTGATTTTGACATCTCCACCAATATTCTGAATTATTAAATGGTGATTTTGACATCTCCACCAATATTCTGAATTATTAAATGGTGATTTTGACATCTCCACCAATATTCTGAATTATTAAATGGTGATTTTGACATCTCCACCAATATTCTGAATTATTAAATGGTGATTTTGACATCTCCACCAATATTCTGAATTATTAAATGGTGATTTTGACATCTCCACCAATATCCTGAATTATTAAATGGTGATTTTGACATCTCCACCAATATCCTGAATATTATTAACTCGTGATTTTTACATCTCCACCAATATTTTTCATTGTTAACAGAACTGGTGATTTTGACATCTCCACCAATACGAATATTCTCCATTGTTGATCAGAGAAACTGATAGTAAACCCAACTTTACCAGAAACTGGACCAAATTTTCTGTCAGACCAAAATAAAAACTGACTAAAGTTAACACCTTCACTCGAAGTTTCTCTCCCCCTCTCATGGATAATACTGAAGATCCATCCTCTTAAAAGCTGGGGTAGAAATCCATCTTTATTTCTGCCGAATTTGGAGGTCCAAATTTAACAGAAAGTTGACTTGATTACTCCAATGAAAGTCCCTGGTAATGTAGAACCGACACAAGTCTCACTGACCATGGTCAATCAAATCACATTTGGTCAAGACCTCAGCTGAAAATCTTCAAGCTCTGTGAGAACTAGAGATTCAGTTTTACTCTTTTTTTTTCAACAATAAAAATTGTTTTATGTCTTTTAGTTCTTGGTTTACTTCCCCTTTCGTTGTGATTCTATATTGCTTTAAGCAGTCTACTCGTAAGCTTTTTGTGATTCTGACCTGTTTGAATATTCCGTTGTTTGTGGATGGTACATTCCAGTACTGGTTGAATGGTTTGTTGAATTTCAGAGCACGGTAAGACGAAAGGGCTTTTTATAAAAGGACCTTTTTTATTACTGCTGCCAAAAACCTGATAAATACGCCTAAGATAATTATTATTGCTGCTATACACCATCAGGTAGACCTGTCAGGTCTTCCGATCCCTTCAATCGAAGTTTCTCTCCCCCTATCATGGATAATACTGAAGATCCATCCTCTTAAAAGCTGGGGTAGAAATCCAGCTTTATTTCTGCTGAATTTGGAGGTCCAAATTTAACAGAAAGTTGACTTGATTACTCCAATGAAAGTCCCTGGTAAAGTAGAACCGACACAAGTCTCACTGACCATGGTCAATCAAATCACATTTGCTACAACTTTGTCGAAACTTTCCTACCTGCGTATATCATAATGGTTATGCAATCTGCTATGCAGTTTCTCCCTTATGCACTTTTTTTTTCAGGAACTTTCGAGTTCCGGGAGAAAGCAGAAGGGGGAAAATGCAACACGCCAGGCGCGACAATTTGAAGGGGTTTTTTCTTTCCCTTTGCTGATTTTTAGGTGGGGGGGAACAATTTAAAGCCAGCCTCGTGATTTTGACATCTCCACCAATAAAGACGATATTTTCCATTGTTCATCCAAGAAACTGAGGTCCAAATTTACATCCCGGCTCTCACAAAGTTGACATGATTACTCGAGCCTCGGGATGACTGGCTTTCTCCTAATCCTGCCCTCCTTCCTTATTCGATTTCGGGACGATAAGATCTCCTTTGTTACAGTTCCCTCTGTCCTCCTCCTCTCTAGATCAAACCTCTCTGCCTTTCTTTAAAATAAAGTTATTATTAGTTTTTCAATTTAAATTTTACTTTTTATTAGATTTCTTTTCCCCCCAAGTTACACCCTGTTTTGAATGCACTTTTTTTTAATAAATGCAACCCCCTCCCCCTCTACCTCCTCATCCGTTGCATTTCTAAAAATCCTGCGTGCATCATCTTGAATGCATGCAATTTTCTAAAACTCTCCCTCCTTTCTTCTCTCTCTTCCTTTCTCCCTTTTTCCCTCTCTATCTCTCTTCCTTTCTCTTTTTCTCTCCTTTTCTTTTTACCCCTTTCTTCCTCCTACTTCTCTTCTGTCCCTACCTGTCTATTTCCCCTACCTTCCTATAAAAATCCTGCGTGCATCATCTTGAATGCATGCAATTTTCTAAAACTCTCCCTCCTTTCTTCTCTCTCTTCCTTTCTCCCTTTTTCCTTCTCTCTCTCTTCTTTTCTCTTTTTCTCTCCTTTTCTTTTTACCCCTTTCTTCCTCCTACTTCTCTTCTGTCCCTACCTGTCTATTTCCCCTCCCTTCCTCTTTCCCTCCCTCCTACTTTTCTCCCTCTTTCCTCTTCTTTCTACCAGCCTTTCTTTCTTCCTCTCTCTTTCTCTTTCTTTTCCTACATGTCCATTTCCCTTCGCTCTTTTATCTCTTTCTCCCTCTCTCCCTTTTTCTTTCTCTTTCCTCCACCTCCCTTTCAGGGAATTCCCTCTCCCTCTCTTTTCCCTTCTCTTCCTTAGCTCCCCCTCTCTTTTTCCTCCTCTTCCCTCTCCCTCCGTGTCTTTTTTCCCCTGAAGCCCAAAACATTACTCTTTTTTTTATATCCCTTCTTTTTTATTTACAAAATGCACAATTTTGCTTTGCAAGCCTACCCCAGTACCCTGGAGGTAAAGGTAGCATTGTAAAGTCTGAACCAACGGAGTGAGTTTTGATTTTTAATTTTTAATTCCTCCCTTTTCTTCCATCGGCTATTAAACAGGAAGGTGTCGGACGAATCCCGGCCAAGGTATGGAATTTTCTCCTCAATATTGGCTGCCTCGGGATGACTGGCTTTCTCCTAATCCTGCCCTCCTTCCTTATTCGATTTCGGGACGATAAGATCTCCTTTGTTACAGTTCCCTCTATCCTCCTTCTAGATCAAACCTCTCTGCCTTTCTTTAAAATAAAGTTATTATTAGTTTTTCAATTTAAATTTTACTTTTTAGATTTCTTTTCCCCCCAAGTTACACCCTGTTTTGAATGCACATTTTTAATAAATGCAACCCCCTCCCCCTCTACACCTCATCCGTTGCATTTCTGAAAATCCTGCGTGCATCATCTTGAATGCATGCAATTTTCTAAAACTCTCCCTCTCTCCCTTTATACCTCCTTCCATTTTCTCCCTCTTTTTATATTCCTTTCTCCCTCTCTCCCTTTCTCTTTCCCTCACTCTATCTCTTTCTCTCTCTCTATCTCTTTCTAACTCTCCTTCTCTTTCTATGTCTTTCTCCCTCTATCTCTATGTCTTCCACCCTCTCTCTCTCCATGTATCTTTCTCCCTCTACTTTTTCTCCCTCTCTCCTTTTCTTTTTACCCCTTTCTTCTTCCTACTTCGCCTTCTCGTCCTTTACTTTCTCCCACTTCTCTTTCCCCCCCCCTTATTCCTTTTGCTTCCCTCCCTTTCTCTTTCCCTTTCTTTCCCTCTCTTCTTTCCCTACATTTCCAATTCCCTCCAATCTCTTTTCCTTTTATCTCTTCCTCCCTCTCTCCCTTTCTTTCTACCACCCTCTCCCTTATATATTATTCTCTTCTCTCCCTCTACCTCTATTTTTAGTCCTCTTCACTCTCCCCCCTCCTCTTTCTCTTTCACCTCCCTTCCCCCTTCCTTTCCCTTTCTCCTTCTCCTCCCTCTCTCTTCCTTTCTTCTTCTCTTCCCTCCACCTCCCTTTCAGGGAATTCCCTCTCCCTCTCTTTTCCCTTCTCTTCCTTAGCCCCCCCCCTTCCTTTCTC
This sequence comes from Diaphorina citri, assembly GCF_000475195.1. NCBI lineage: Eukaryota > Metazoa > Arthropoda > Insecta > Hemiptera > Psyllidae > Diaphorina > Diaphorina citri. The sequence continues at coordinate 36,670 of NW_007378883.1, read as the reverse complement.
CTTTCTCTTCGTGTCTTTTTCCCCCTGAAGCCCAAAACATTACTCTTTTTTTTTATATCCCTTCTTTTTTATTTACAAAATGCACAATTTTGCTTGCAAGCCTACCCCAGTACCCTGGAGGTAAAGGTAGCATTGTAATTTGTAATACATATTTTGTAATCACAAAAGCATTCAAGTACACACGTTTTGTGAAAATTTGTGAAGAACAGAAGAAAAATTTCTAGGTAATAGGTGTAATTCGATTATTTATGTGTTTCTGTTTATTGATTTTATAATTTTTATTTGTCTATCTACTTTATCAGGTACTTTCCTTCTCCTATACCTATTTTGTAGGAAGGAAAGTAGTATGGTCCTAAACCAGATAAGGTTCGTTCTCGGAACGGCCGGCTTTCCCCTTATTATGTCTTCGATTTCGGAACTATGAGACCTCCGTTCTCTTCTTAGAGCCTCTATTTTTCCCCCAATTTGGCGTTTTCCAGTGGATTCTGCTTTAATTATGAAAATACGAAACCTTCTGAAAAAATGTAGGCAATCTCGGAGAAAGCAAAGTGCAGTTCCAAATGCGCTCAGTATCCTCTGTACACATAAATAATGCACTTTTTATGCACTGCTCAGTCGAGAAGAAGTAACCTTGATAAGGGGGGAAGCACATATGAAAATTTCCCTCTTTACTCTCTTTCCCTCCCTCTCTTTCTTTCTTTCTCTCTCTCTCCTATATTTCTCTCTCCCCGTGTCTCTTTCCTTCTTCTCTTTTTCCCCTCTTCTTCCTATGGTTCTCTTTTTTTCTCTTTCCCTTTCTCTCTCTCTTTACTGTTTTTACCTCCCTTTTCTTTGGCCCTCTTTCTTTTTCTCCTTTCTGTCTCTCTGTTTTCTTTCCCTCCACTTTTTTGGTTCTCTTTTCCTCCTCTCTTTCTCTCTCTATCTTTCTTCCTCATTTTCTCCATTTTTTGGCCTCTCTCTCTCTCTCTCTCCTCACATAAATAATGCACTTTTTATGCACTGCTCAGTCGAGAAGAAGTAACCTTGATAAGGGGGGAAGCACATATGAAAATTTCCCTCTTACTCTCTTTCCCCCCTCTCTTTCTTTCTTTCTCTCTCCCCGTGTCTCTTTCCTTCTTCTTTTTCTCTCTTCTCTTTTTCCCCTCTTCTTCCTTTGGTTGGTTCTCTTTTTTTTCTCTTTCCCTTTCTCTCTCTCTTTACTGTTTTTACCTCCCTTTTCTTTGGCCCTCTTTCTTTTTCTCCCTTTCTGTCTCTCTGCTTTCTTTCCCTCCACTTATTTTGGTTCTCTTTTCCTCCTCTCTTTCTCCCTCTTCCTTATTTTCTCTATTTTTTTGGCCTCTCTCTCTCTCTCTCTCTCTCTCTCTCTTCTGTCTGTCTCTCTCTCTCTCTTTACTTTCTATCCCCCCTCTCTCTCCCTTCATTCACTATCTCATTTTCGCTCGACAAAATAAGGTCGTCGTCTAAAGAATAGAAAGAAAATTGAAGCTTCAAAACACAAGAGCCTAGGTTTTTTTTTGATGAGAGGGGAAAAAAGAACTTCAATTTTCAACTGTATTTACCTATCTACTCTTAGGTACTTCTGTTAGGGAGAGATTTTCTTTTCCCACAGCTTTTCCAAAGAATCCAAAGGGACATGGGCATTTGGAGGGGTCAAAGGCAAGATTAGGTGTATTTTCCTTTTGGAAACGAAACCAATTCCGATGGCGGGCCATCTCGAATATGTACAGTTGTACACCTACACCCTCAGCCTCTTTTTTTTAAAAAAAAAAAAAGATGAGTGTTCCACCCCCCCGCCGTTTTTATTTCGTAGCAATGAAACAACTGCTACATTAGACGCATGTGGCCTGTGTCGTAGCATACCCATCCCGCCCGCCACACACACTCAGACTGTCTGAGAAGAAAGAAGAAGAAAACGAGGAGGAGAAGAAGAAGAAGAGGGAGAAGAAGAAGAAAAACAAGAAGAAGGAGAAGAAGAAGAACAAGAAGAACAACAAATAGAAGAAAAGAACAAACTAAAAACAGAGTATTTTGTAGGTACCTAATAATCAAAGTACAAATTTTTGTCGATGGTGGGATTCGAACCAGGGACCTTCTGCATGGCAAGCAAGCGCGTTACCACTGGACCAACCGTGCCCCCGAGTAGCTTGAACGTTCTTTTTGGAAATCGAGTAGCTTGAACGTTCTTTTTGGAAATCGAGTAGCTTGAACGTTCCTCTGGTTCGGTCATTTTAGTCATTTCAGTGGAAACTTCCAAGTGAGTAGCAATCAGTGGCAGCCTCCTACAAGGGTTGTTGAATCGTTCATCCAGCACTGGCCTTCTCCCCATTCTGATGCAGTTTAAGAGGGGGAAAAAATCTCCCCTTCTCCTTAAAAAGGGGGAAATGAGATGCAATTTTTCTCTTCCTCCCTCTACGCATTTCTTCCCTCCTCTCCTGAAGAAAGAGAGGAGGGAGAGAGAGAGGAGGAAGAGAGAGAGGAGGGAGAGAGAGAGAGAGAGAGAGAGAGAGGGAGAGAGAGATGAGAAAGAGAGGAGGAAGAGAGGAAGGGAGAATAAGAATTGCAATGTGAATCACATTATGTGATGCACTTTCTGATTTTCTATGCGTGGATTGATTTCTGTATTGAATTAAATTGGTAGGTATACCTACGTATTACGTACCCTGCGGTACAGAAGTACAGGCATTTTCTCTCTCTCTCTCTCTCTCCCTCCCTCTCTTTAACATAAATTCTATTTACCTACCTATGTATCTATGTATGTACTTACCTACCTATGTACCTACATAATTGCAAATGGTAAACTCTAAGTTCTTTCTCCTCTTGTTGGCAGGGCTCGTTGTCAAAAAGAAAAAGAATAAGAAGGAGGAGGAGGAGAAGGAGGAGGAGGAGAAAAAGAAGAAGAAGAAGAAGAAGAAGAAGAAGAAGAAGAAGGAGAAGAAGAAGATCTTCGCTAACCCCCAGGCAAAAAGTTAGTGTGTGTGTGGGGGGGCACACGCAATCCCCTCTACCCTCCCCTTAAGCTTTCTATTTTGATGATCATAGAAATGCAGTTTTTTTCAACCCCTTCCCCTCCCCTCTCCCCCCCTCTGTTTCTCTTTGCTGAAGTTATGTTCTGGGTTTCTCATTACGACACATACAGGGTTAACCCAAAAGGAACGGAATCCTCTGGGTGTAGATATTAAGAAGTGAAAAACTAGCCCCATTGCTTGGTGGTTAAAACCGTCGGCTATTAAACCAACCTCAGTGGTGTAGTGCTTGTCGCGGTGGACTTGGGATCTAGAGGTTGGTGGTTCGAGTCCAGGTCAAGTCACTAAATTTAGCGTAGTATATTAAGCGGGGAGCGACATTTGTGATATGCTTAACACAATTAAAATTCCTCCCTTTTCTTCCAAAGAAGAAGAAGAAGAAGAAGAAGAAGAAGAAGAAGAAGAAGAAGAAGAAGAAGAAGAAGAAGAAGAAGAAGAAACTGTTGGAAAATAAAGAAGCTCGTGTACAAGTATACTTTTCCTACGACCCAAAAAGGGCCAAAGCAAAGTTTTTTCCGGTCTTATCTCTATAGACCCCTTTACATATAAAATGTTTCAATTTATAGGTACCTAATAGGTACAATGTGTACCTATGACGTATAAATTGGTGAATAATGTATGTCCTAATATGATACACATGTTATTTAGGTACACGAACACACATAAGATACATACTATGTAGTACTAGCACATAGTTACATACCTACATAGATTGGTATTTACCGAAAAACTAGCCCCATGGCTTGGTGGTTAAAACCGTCGGCTATTAAACCAACCTCAGTGGTGCAGTGCTTGTCGCGGTGGACTTGGGATCTAGAGGTTGGTGGTACGAGTCCAGGTCAAGTCACTAAATTTAGCGTAGTATATTAAGCGGGGAGCGACATTTGTGATATGCTTTTTTTTAAAAGAGGTTTGACAGAGGGAGCTGTAACTGCTATGGTCTTATCGTCCCGAAATCGAAGAGAGAATGAAGACAGGATAGGAGAAAGCCTGCCGTTCCGAGAACGAACATTATCCCAGCAGGATAAAATCCGCCCCGGGCGGGAATCGAACCCGCGGCCTAGCGCTTACAAGGCAGACACACTATCAACTAAGCTACCTAGGCTGGCTTGTGATATGCTTAACACAGTTAAAATTCCTCCCTTTTCTTCCATCGGCTATTAAACAGGAAGGTGTCGGATGAATCCTGGCCAAGGTATGGAATTTTCTCCTCAATATTGGCTGCCCCGGGATGACTGGCTTTCTCCTAATCCTGCCCTCCTTCCTTATTCGATTTCGGGACGATAAGATCTCCTTTGTTACAGTTCCCTCTATCCTCCTCCTCTCTATATCAAACCTCTCTGCCTTTCTTTAAAATAAAGTTATTATTAGTTTTTCAATTTAAATTTTACGTTTTAGTTTTCTTTTTCCCCCAAGTTACACCCTGTTTTCAATGCACTTTTTTTTAATAAATGCAACCCCCTCCCCCTCTACCTCCTCATCCGTTGCATTTCTAAAAATCCTGCGTGCATCATCTTGAATGCATGCAATTTTCTAAAACTCTCCCTCTATCCCTCCTTCCATTTTCTCCCTCTTTTTATATTCCTTTCTCCCTCTCTCCCTTTCTCTTTCCCTCACTCTATCTCGTTCTCTCTCTCTCTCTCTCTATCTATCTCTTTCTAACTCTCCTTCTCTTTCTATGTCTTTCTCCCTCTATCTCTATGTCTTCCTCCCTCTCTATCCATGTATCTTTCTCCCTCTACCTTTTATCCCTCTCTCCTTTTCTTTTTAACCCTTTCTTCTTCCTACTTCGCCTTCTTGTCCTTTACTTTCTCACACTTCTCTTTTTCCCCCCTTATTCCTTTTGCTTCCCTCCCTTTCTCTTTCCCTTTCTTTCCCTCTCTTCTTTCCCTACATTTACAATTCCCTCCAATCTCTTTTCCTTTTATCTCTTCCTCCCTCTCTCCCTTTCTTTCTACCACCCATCTCCGTTATATATTCTTCTCTTCTCTCCCTCTCTTTCTCCTCCCTCTTCCTCTCTTTTTAGTCCTCTTCACTCTCCCCCCTCCTCTTTCTCTTTCACCTCCCTTCTCCCTTCCTTTCCCTTTCTCCTTCTCCTCCCTCTCTCTTCCTTTCTCTCCCTTTCCTTCCGTGTCTTTTTCCCCCTGAAGCCCAAAACATTACTCTTTTTTTTATATCCCTTCTAGGGAACAAAAAAAAAAAAAAAAAAAAAACAACGAACAAGATGGTGAAGTGATTGTACTCTCCAGATAGCCCGAGATAACAGCAGTGGTGTAGAAAATAAAACTGGAGGTAAGGGCATGCTATAACACAGACCCCAAAAAATCCATGTTTAGTTTCGTTTAGTTGTATTTTCCTTTTAGAATTTCAGATTTCTCCTCTTCTGAAACTGGAAACTGGTTTTCCTCCTAATGGTGTGATAATAAAATGGTGTACCATCGGTTCAGTCTCCGAAAATTAATGCACTTACACCCATATTTATGAACAAAATGCTGGCTCTCCAGCAAGTGCTCAAGCATCAATTCCAAACATCTGATTGGCCAAAATTTGTTTAAGACTGATCTGAGACCGAGAATTTTTGTTCATAAATATGGCTGTTATAAAATCCGCCCCGGGCGGGAATCGAACCCGCGACCTAGCGCTTACAAGGCAGACGCACTACCAACTAAGCTAACTAGGCTGGCAAAATCCAAGTTTAGTTTCGTTTAGTTGTATTTTCCTTTTAGAATTTCTCCTCTTCTGAAACTGGAAACTGGTTTTCCTCCTTATGGTGTGATAATAAAATGGTGTACCATCGGTTCAGTCTCCGAAAATTAATGCATTTAGTGTTGACGCTGCGTCTCTTGTCCACCGAGGTAGGCCTTCCTCCGAACTTTCAAAATGACGCGCCATCGGATTAGTTCTTGTCCACCGAGGTAGGCCTTCCTCCGAACTTTCAAAATGACGCGCCATCGGATTGGTTTCCGTTTCCAAAAGGAAAATAGAATGATACAAGCGGAATGATTTGATCAAGAGGCAACCTAATAATGCCCCCTGTTTCAATGGTGGATTTCACCAATAATTTATCAGTCCTTAGAAGGCCTGTTAAGCTAATGGCCAGTTAAGTTCCATTTGATTTGTATAGGCCTAACAGGGCTGTTAAGTTAACAGGTAATTAGGGGCTAAAAAGAAGATTGGTGAAACCCAACATAAATGAAATAATTTAGGATAAAGCTAATGGCCAGTTAAGTTCCATTTGATTTTTATAGGCCTAACAGGGCTGTTAAGTTAACAGGTAATTAGGGGCTAAAAAGAAGATGGGTGAAACCCAACATAAATGAAATAATTTAGGATGTTTTGACTTCCCCATATCCCCTTCACACCCCGCACCACTGACATGTAATGTTAGCTATAATGTTCTTCCAAACCTAACACTCGTATTTTATACAGCCCCCGGGGGCCCAGTGGTGAATACATTAAAAAATTAGTAATAACAATTTTTTCTGCACTCCATTTTTAATCCCCCTTTGGTGAAAAAAGATGACTTGACGAGTTCTATTCGAGAAGACCCAACACGGAATTCGATTACAAAAAGAAGAAGAAGAAGGAGGACTCCTGTTTTTTCAAATAATTGATTTCAAAATGATAATTCACCAGCCTAGTTAGCGCTTCTGTATAAGAGCTAGTTCGCTGGTTCGATTCCCTCCAGGGCCAGATTTTTTCGAGGCAGTCTGGACGGTTTCAGTCGAAATCGATCGACGGCCGTCGACTATGCGTGGACACATCTTGAGACCCAGGTTCGACTCCCTGAGACCACAAGCTACCACACCACTAGAACGAAAAGTGTGCCGAGAATCAAATTGGTAATTACTAAGTAGGCTATCCAGCCACGTCCGTAGAGGTTTTTAATTGATTAAAACCTAAATTGATTTTGTGCTCCAAGATAAAATCGCAAAATTGATGGGTAGATGAAGAGATAAGGAGAAGTGGATTTCTAATTTCTAGTCTGATCTACTTAGGCAAAAAACGGCTGCTTGCCAATTAACAAATGGCGCAGGGAATTTGATGGGTAGATGAAGAGATAAGGAGAAGTGGATTTCTAATTTCTAGTCTGATCTACTTAGGCAAAAAACGGCTGCTTGCCAATTAACAAGTGGCGCAGGGGACCTGAATTTCAGGAGACATTACTAGTACATAATTTATTGAACAAACTGATTTTTATTATTATTATTTTAGAGGTTTGATAGAGGGAACTGTAACTACTAATCTCTTATTGTCACCAGGGTGGACGGTTTTGACTTCAGGTTCAGGTTGATTTTTTTTTCATCGAAACTGATTTCAGAACGAAAAAAATTCAGTCAAAATGTCCACCCTTATTGATATTCAAACTCAACACTTCCGGGGTCTACAGACGTACCTAGCTATCAAACACTTTTCAAAAAAAAAAAAAAAAAAAAAAAAAAAAAAAAAAAACACACACAGGCAAATCAAGTTGCCCTGATCTCAACTCTAAAGACTTTGTACTGAGGTGAAAGAACTTTGCACCTTGAGATTCGAGACATTAATTTCACGTTCAAATCTTTGCCTGAGATTTTGGATTCCAGAATGTATGTGCATAATAATGTAGCTTGTCTACAGTCTACATAAACAGCAACAGTACTCAACCTGCGGTCCACGAGCCGTATTTTGCCCGCCAACTTTCTTCTGTGGCCCAGAAGTTCCACTAAGCTTTTCTGTGCGGTCTTTGGCAGCTTAAGCGAAGTTGGTACTACAGTCTACATAAAGCAAAGGTGCAAAGTTTTCTTGTGAGGTTCACAAAGATTTTACGTGCGGCCCTCTAAGATTTTCTGTGGGGCCTATGGCCGCTTAAGCGAAGAAAAAAATGGGAGTTGGTACTAAATGTCAAGAAAATTTAAAATTTGACTTGTTCCCCTTGACGCCCATCCAGTTCCAAACCATACTCAACAGAACTTAACTTAAGTTCTTCAGCAGCTTAGTTAGCTTGGAGGGTAGTGCACCTACCTTGTTAGAGCGACATTTCTTCTAAATTAGTGGATGTCACTAATGCTCAGGCCAGCCACTCACAATCAGGTACACCTAATAGTGTGTGGGTGCTCATCAGGTATCAGATAGACCTGATCAGGTGTACCTTCAGGTATACCTGAAAGTGAGTGGCTAGGCGCGGATACGATGGCTGATACGTGAGGAGTTGTCCATAATTATCTCAAATACAGTAGCTGTGATCTTTTTTAGGAGAATTCTGCCAAATAAATCTTAAAAAGCCATTCTCTGTGTTGAAGTAGATTCGGAGAAGCTTAACTCATCCCTTGGGGCATCCACCCCTACACATAAGCCTTGGAGTGGACTTTTTGAGTAACTGCGGACTTTGCGGAGTTGAAGTGGTTAAAACTTTAAAGCTATTGTAAACCACGCCCCTTTTCCTCTTTTGGCGAGAGAAAATCCAAGTTTCGGGGGAAAATGAAAATTTAGAGGGGGCAAAATGGGAATTTTTCGTTCCTCCCGATTGCTTCTTTTTCGACTTTTGTCGAAATTTTCATCAGCCCGGCGCATTGCATGCATAATTATTCACAATGTTTACTTTTTGCCTTTTTTGAAAAGGCAGGCAGCTTTTTTTGTTTGCTTTTTTTTGAAGCTTTTCATTTTTAATGGTAGGCTGACTTTTTAGCTTTTTTTTGTGTAGGTAGGTAGGTATTTGCCTTTTTTTAGGTGGCTATATGTACCTATGTTTTTTGTGTACCTTTTTGAAAAGGTAGGTAGGAGTTTGAAAAAATTTTTTGTGAGTTTTCAAGCTTTTATTCTATGGCAGACTTTTGTGGGTGTGTTTTTGGAAAATAAGCCTGACGAAAATACATAATATACAGCTATGGTCGTGTTAGGAATTATTCTGTATTGAAATTTTTGTTCGTTTTCCACAAGCAAACACAAAACCAAACAGGCAATCTAAATGCAAAATCGTCTGGCTGGGACGTGAAACAAGAAGTAGACCAGCTTAGTCTGGCTGGGGGACTTTAAACAGGGAGGATACCAGTCTGAATTTCCCTTGCTAAAGAAATATCAAAGGTCGAGTGCGAAGGGCATCCATTCGTAAAATTTGTAGCCAAAACCAAATGTCAGTCCAAAGCGATCACCCTAGTTAGCGCTGATTGAGAGGCTGACCCCATCTGTATACGGGAAAAGGTGAAGAAAAAGAAGAATCTAAATGCAAAATCGCCGAGGTGAAACTTCAAACTCACTTCGTCCGTTCAAACAGCTCTCACAAATTGTTTACAAATAAGCGCCTAAGCATTAGTCATACAACAATGCCGCCAGATTTTTTTATAGCAACATTGGAGCGCCATTTATTTGGCGCAATTTGCATACAAATTTGGCCATTGACCATAGTAGCCAATTTGGCATGCCAGGCACACATGCCAAGTATGCTAAAGGACACAATAGTCGCTAGTAAATTATACAATTTGAGGAATACGGTAAGATTGGTATTGGTGGCATTACAAGGAATGAACGAAAAGTGGAATTGCTGGAAGAATTTTATGAAAGAGGCATTTTTTTGTTTGTAGAATGGCTTCTCTAAGTGGAATGTTTTTAAGAATCAACTGCAAAATAGCAAAAAGGTTGCAATATTCATTTTACCTACCTCGGTGGCGTAGTGATCAAGACGCTGGTAAACAGGAGGGCGTGGGTTCGATCCCAGCCGAGGCAATGAATTTTATCCTCGATTATCTGAGAATTTGACCACATAATAATGGAGCTCTCAGGGTTAGGTGGTAGGGAACGCCTCCGGCAATTATCTCGCCCAGTGGTTACCTTCCACTCAAGAGCCTATTATTATTATTATGTAATGACTAATATTCTACTGTCACTCACGCTCAGAACGTCTGACAGACGTCGAAACTTGTGTGGGGGGAAAAAGCTTGAAACCTATGCTGCCGTGCGTTCGTCGGATTGGAGGAACAGATCGATCTGAAAACTGGAATGAAGAACTTTCAAAGAACTTTAGTTTGGAAAGAACTTTGGCTTGAACTTTATCAAGAACTCTACTGAGAAAAAAATTTGGTTATTTTGATTAGAAAAGTTCTTGAGGTGTGTCCAAATATAGTCGATTGAGGACGAGGTAAATCTATGTTATAAAGGCAGTGTGGACGGTTCAATCGACATCGATCGATGGCCGGTCGACCACGTGTGGACGCACCTTTAGGAAAGCTTTTGTAAACAAGAAAAAGAAGACTTTGGAAAAGAATTGATTCCTCCCCCAAAGAAATCGGGAACGATGGTACCACCCATGGAAAAGTTCCCATTTCCTAATATAAAGTTCTACTGAACCAAATTTCTGGAGCTACTAATGATGGTACCACCCATGGAAAAGTTCCCATTTCCTAATATAAAGTTCTACTGAACCAAATTTCTGGAGCTACTAAACTTCGTGAAAAGTTCTTGACTTCGGTGAGTGGGTAGCTCTCTCCATGCTTGAGGAGTTTCAAATTCATCTAAGATCAAATTTCCAGCCCAGTTCGTTAAAACAATTTCCAAGTACCCATGGAAAAAAGTTCCCATTTCCTAATATAGTTCTACTGAACCAAATTTCTGGAGCTACTTAAACTTCGTAAAAAGTTCTTGACTTCGGTGAGTGGGTAGCTCTTTCCATGCTTGAGGAGTTTCAAATTCATTATAAGATCAAATTTCCAGCCCAGTTCGTTAAAACAATTTCCAAGTTGAATGTTCAAACTGGAATTCTGTTAATTTATTCCATAAGGATTTCAGTGTTTGTTGAACTCAGACAACAACCAAATTCCTGAACTCAGATAGTGAGTGGGTAGCTCTTTCCATGCTTGAGGAGTTTCGAATTCATCTAAGATCAAATTTCCAGCCCAGTTCGTTAAAACAATTTCCAAGTTGAATGTTCAAAATAGAAGTCTGTTAATTTATTCCATAAGGATTCCAGTGTTTGTTGAACTCAGACTCAGACAACAACCAAATTCCTGAACTCAGATGAATGTTCAAACTAGAATTCTGTTAATTTATTCCATAAGGATTTCAGTGTTTGTTGAACTCAGACAACAACCAAATTCCTGAACTCAGACAACAACCAAATTCCTGAACTCAGATGAGAACCAAATTTTAGCCTAGGTCAACAACCAAATTCTGAGCCCAGGTCAGTATTCTGTGGCGGGGAAGTAAAAACCACAATGAAAATATTTTTAGGAGAATTTACTAAACCAGTTTTGTGCGATCTTTTTATCTTCTTTCTTTCAATTTTATTGTTTTATATTTTTTACTGACAAAAAAGAACCGAGCTACATGTTTGGGGCGGGTTTAATGCACTTTGGTATTATACCGAGTGGTTCAACCGATGTGAGCCATATACTGGGTGAGTATATTGAGATTTTATGATTCTAATGTAATCGCTGTTCTTTAGAGTGCTATTGTTCTTATTTCACATAGAAAACATACCTTCTTTCTTTCAATTTTATTGTTTTATATTTTTTACTGACAAAAAAGAACCGAGCTACATGTTTGGGGCGGGTTTAATGCACTTTGGTCTTATACCGAGTGGTTCAACCGATGTGAGCCATATACTGGGTGAGTCTATTGAGATTTTATGATTCTAATGTAATCGTTGTTCTTTAGAGTGCTATTGTTCTTGTTTCACATAGAAAACATAACTGCTGACAGCCAGTGGAATTTAAAGGCAGAATTGCCAGCTTAGTTACCGCTAAGCCGCGGGATTGATTCCTGACCGGGGCGGATTTTATATTGAAGGGATAAGGTTCGTTCTCGGAACGTTCTGGCTTTCTCCCATCCTGTCTTTGTTCTCCCTTCGCTTTCGGGAAGGCCTTAACAGTCACAGTTCCCTCTATGAAACTTCTTTAAAAAAGGCATGATTTTCATTATTTTTTTTTAGTGAGCTCTTCCACCCAGTCATTTTTATCGGAAGTACCTATCAGAACACTAGAAAAAATCCCAATTTCTCAAACACTTCAACGGTGACCGCCAACTTTTCCTAACCTTCGACACTGTACGTTGGAAAATTCAGCCCCGGGAAATTCTCCCCAACACGGCCTGGTACGAACTACGAAGATACATTGGTTCATCAGCCCGGCGCATTGCATGCAAAATTATTCACAATGTTTACTTTTTGCCTTTTTTGAAAAGGCAGGCAGCTTTTTTTGTTTGCCTTTTTTGAAGCTTTTCATTTTCAATGGAAGGCTCTGACTTTTTAGCTTTTTTTGTGTAGGTAGGCAGCTTTTTTTGTTGCTTTTTTTGAAGCTTTTCATTTTCAATGGTAGGCTGACTTTTTAGCTTTTTTTGTGTAGGTAGGTATTTGCCTTTTTTAGGTAGCTATATGTACCTATGTTTTGTGTACCTTTTTGAAGAGGTAGGTAGGAGTTTGAATTTTTTTTTTTGTGAGTTTTCAAGCTTTTATTGTATGGCAGACTTTTGTGGGTGTGTTTTTGGAAAAAAAGCCTGACGAAAATACATAACATACAGCTATGGTCGTGTTAGGAATTATTCTGTATTGAATTTTTTGTTCGTTTTCCACAAGCAAACACAAAACCAAACAGGCAATCTAAATGCAAAATCGTCTGGCTGGGACGTTAAACAAGGAGTAGACCAGCTTAGTCTAGCTGGGGGACTTTAAACAGGGAGGATACCAGTCTAAATTTCCCTTGTTGAAGAAATATCAAAGGTTGAGTGCGAAGGGCATCTACTCGTAAAATTTGTAGTCAAAACCAAATGTCAGCGCAAAGCGATCACCCTATAGTTAGCGCTGATTGAGAGGCTGACGAAAAACGGCGACCCCGTCTGTATACGGGAAAAGGTGAAGAAAAAGAAGAATCTAAATGCAAAATCGCCGAGCTAAAACTTCAAACTCACTTCGTCCGTTCAAACAGCTCTCATAAATTGTTTACAAATAAGCGCCTAAGCATTAGTCATACAACAATGCCGCCAGATTTTTTTATGGCAACATTGGAGCGCCATTTATTTGGCGCAATTTGCATACAAATTTGGCCATTGACCATAGCAGTCAATTTGGCATGCCATGCACACATGCCAAGTATGCTAAAGGACAAGATAGTCGCTAGTAAATTATACAATTTGAGGAATACGGTAAGATTGGTATTGGTGGTATTACAAGGAATGAACGAGAAGTGGAATTGCATGAAGGATTTTATGAAAGAGGCAATTTTTTGGTTTCTAAAATGGCTTTTCTATCTAATTGGAAAGTTTTTAAGAATCAACTGCAAAATAGCAAAAAGGTTGCAATCTTCATTTTACCTGCCTCGGTGGCGTAGTGATCAAGACGCTGGTAAACAGGAGGGCGTGGGTTCGATCCCAGCCGAGGCAATGAATTTTATCCTCGATTATTTGAGAATTTGACCACATAATAATGGAGCTCTCAGGGTTAGGTGGTAGGGAACGCCTCCGGCAATAATCTCGCCCAGTGGTTACCTTCCACTCAAGAGCCTATTATTAATATGTACCTAATGACTAATATTCTACTGTCCCTCACGCTCAGAACGTCTGACAGACGTCGAAACTTGTCTGGGGGAAAAAGCTTGAAACCTATGCTGCCGTGCTAAGCGAAAACGCCGTATGTCAAAAAACCCTGCTTTCGGGAAATCGAGTTCAAAGATTTCAATCTATACGGCAAACATACGTTTTTGACATACGGCAACACGTTTTAGTGGTTCTTAAGGGGTTTAGGATAAAGAAAAAAACTATAGGATCAAAATTTAGGATCATAGGAACCATTTGGCACCAAAAAATGAAAATCTTTGACATACGGCGTTTTCGCTTACTTGAAACCTATGCTGCCGTGCTAAGCGAAAACGCCGTATGTCAAAAAACCCTGCTTTCGGGAAATCGAGTTCAAAGATTTCAATCTACATATACGGCAAACATACGTTTTTGACATACGGCAACACGTTTTAGTGTTTTTTAGGGGGTTTAGGATAAAGAAAAAAAAATATAGGATCAAAATTTAGGATCATATAGGAACCATTTGGCACCAAAAAATGAAAATCTTTGACATACGGCGTTTTCGCTTTTAGGATCAAAAAATTTAGGATCATAGGAACCATTTGGCACCAAAAAATGAAAATCTTTGACATACGGCGTTTTCGCTTAGCACGGCAGCATGTCTGTAAGCTAGAAAATTCCATGTACCTAGTAATATAGTGGGAATCTCGTTTCAGATTCCCAATGTCCAATATGGATCGAAGAAGACTTTTTCGCTTTGCACGGCAGTATGTCTGTCAGACGGTCTTTCGTACGAATATTTTGACTACACTTCACTGGAGCTAAGCTAGAAAATTCCATGTAGTAATATAGTGGGAATCGCGTTTCAGATTCCCAATGTCCAATATGAATCGAAGATGGAGCTAAGCTAGAAAATTCCATGTAGTAATATAGTGGGAATCGCGTTTCAGATTCCCAATGTCCAATATGAATCGAAGAAGACTAGAATAGAATAGACTAAGAATAGAATAGAATAGAATACGTACGCTATGGAAATAATTCCCTCATCATGCATGAATTATGTAAATTTCATTGCCTCTCGAAATATAATCATGTCCAGTAATAATAATAGATGGAAATAATTCCCTCATCATGCATGAATTATGTAAATTTCATTGCCTCTCGAAATATAATCATGTCCAGTAATAATAATAGTAATAATAATGGTATTAATATCTGTTCACATATGAAAGAGTTATAGGTATCTACCTAGCAGCGCAAAATGTAGGAAAGGATCGAATTAAAAAACGGTTTGGCTACAAAAAGAACCGTAGTGTGACTAGGTATATCGTACGTATAAGTAGGTATATTCATAGATTCATAGGTATGGAGTAGGTACTATGGAATACTCGTATATCTATTGAAGTTTGAAGTTTTTTATGTTATAGGTATCTACCTAGCAGCGCAAAATGTAGGAAAGGATCGAATTAAAAAACGGTTTGGCTACAAAAAGAACCGTAGTGTGACTAGGTATATCGTACGTATAAGTAGGTATATTCATAGATTCATAGGTATGGAGTAGGTACTCTGGAATACTCGTATACCTATCTATTGAAGTTTGAAGTTTTTTACAGAATAAGGATCGAATGTTATTGGTTATTGAGCAAAGCTTCCTGAGCTTTTTTCTTGATTGTAACTGACTTTCTTGGAAAACTATAGAAAGCCCGTGGAGATAGCACGTTGAATACACCAGTTCGCAACCATCGCGGCATTTGAGTCCTCCTGGCTTTTTCGAACCCACTCGAGACCAGCTTAAAATCCATGCACAAAAAGCCCACGCTGAGGCTTAGATGTAGGTGCAACTGCCCCAAATGATGGGTTAAGCGCGAGTCTACGAACCCACTCAGGAAGGGTGAGAATGGTGAGATCAATGTTGGGAGGTTGTCACTTGCTTGTCACCAAATGGTATATTTTCTCACTGGCATGTCAGCCAACTCTTCAGGTTTCCTGAGTCCTCCTGGCTTTTTCGAACCCACTCGGGACCAGCTTAAAACCCATACACAAAAAGCCCACGCTGAGGCTTAGATGTAGGTGCCACTGCCCCCAAAGGATGGGTTAAGCGCGAGTCTACGAACCCACTCAGGAAGGGTGAGAATGGTGAGATCAATGTTGGGAGGTTGTCACTTGTCACCAAATGGAATATTTTCTCACTGGCATGTCAGCCAACTCTTCAGGTTTCCTCACAAGGCCTTGGTACACATGCACTTTGGTATTATACCGAGTGGTTCAACCGATGTGAGCCATATACTGGGTGAGTATATTGAGATTTTATGATTCTAATGTAATCGTTGTTCTTTAGAGTGATATTGTTCTTGTTTCACATAGAAAACATAACTGCTGACAGCGAGCGGAATCTTGATGCTTCCATTTCCGTCCAGGTACCAACCACACAAAACGTTGGTCAACTTCAGGGAACATTTATTTTATACAGGCGCTGTCGTTTCCAGGAACCTTTGGGTTCCTGGAAATCCTGGACTGAAGCGGCATTTTTCGTCAGTCTCTCAATCAGTCCTGGGGTGATTGTTTTGGGCTGACTTTTGGTTTTGGTTGCAAAATCTTTACGAGTGTATGTCCTTCGAAGCTTCGCACTCAACCTTTGATATTTCTTTAGCAAGGGAAATTTCAGGCTGGCATCCAAAACCTCTTAAAAAAAAAAAAAAAAAAAAAAAAAAAAACTCTATGATACATTGATACAGCGCCGTATAATTCGAACCCAGGACTTTCTGATCCCTCCCCTGGTCACTTACACAATGGGTAATATAGTTTGCTTCGGTTCTATTTACTAGTTTCTCTCTCCCTTCCTCCACCTCCTTCTCTCTCTCTCTCTATTCTCTTCTCTTCTATCTCTCTCCGGGTGCTTTTCGCATTATAACAAGTAGGTAATGAGTAATTGTAGGGCCTGATGTGTGTTTAGCTACTTATATCAAGCTCAGAGCTGCAAACAAATGTGCTAGCCCCGAACAACGGGGCTTTTGGGATAGATTTTTTTTAGAGGTTTGATAGAGGGAACTGTAACTGCTAACGTCTTATCGTCCCGAAATCGAAGAGAGAAGGAAGACAGGATAGGAGAAGATGTCTTGCATGCGGCCAAATCTTCAAATCAACCGCAGACCGCAGGACTGAAGACTCACATGAGGGGTGCAGCTTTCAGAGGGACAGCGCAGAGCTAGACAACATCGTCTCGATGAACGTCTTCTTACAATGTAAGTCATGTATGTTCACAATATGATGGGTAGGTATTATCTACTCATTTCATAATTCAAGATTATTAGATTTCAAGACTTGAATGAATTTTCAAAAATAAAATAAAAATATTGGTACCTATAGGTTAAGGTATCAGATTAGACAGGAGTGTTACTTCTAAAGCTACCTACAATTCATACTCTTGGCATTCAATGTCTGCCTATTAGAGTAGACGACATTCGCCAACTATTCCGACTGTTTTGGCACAGACTTGAGCGCATTCAAATTACTTCAGTCAAGTTTACAACATCAGACCCAACCCCTTGTTAGCTAGCCTCGTGAGAAGAAACTTCTATATACGAGTGTGTTGTAGATAACTTCTACCATGTACGAATATGTATGGAGAAGAAACTTCTATATACGAGTGTGTTGTAGATAACTTCCACCATGTACGAATATGTATGTATGTGTAAGTACGAAGTATGTTGTACCTATGTACACAAGTTCAATAAAATTCTTTCCATACAAATGGTGCATAGAAACACATACATGGTTGCCATATTATTTATCAGATGGAATATAAACTTTTGTATGCTTTTAATTAACGTCCATAATTCATACTGGCATACGGCTTCACAAAGGTATGCAGCAGTGTAACATGAGAATACCAGAGTTAAATGCAGAGGTAAGTGATTTCTGTACACTAGAGATATAGGTAGTAAGTAACTATTATATTTTTCCCCGGTCAGCTTAACTGACCTTCTTATAGCACCAACTTGCTAGAGGCTGCCAGCTTAGTTATCTTGGAGGGTAGCAAGTCTCCCTTGTAAGCGCTGGGTCGCTCTTGATGGAGGACTGTGTTAGTTGGTCAGAATCAATCGGATTTTTAGCTGTACAGAAGTGTATTTTATTCAAATGGACTGGAATGTTATGGGACGCCAGTGATGTTTACTCAAAGTCAATAGCTGGCCTGTCTACTGGCCTCGTGTGATTTACACCCATTGTGAAACAAAACAACACTCGAAAACAAAGAACACTAATCTAAAACTTGTTGGAAGATTCTTGTTGTTCGGTGATTGCCCCAAGCAAATGTATGTATTTTTCAGCCGGAGATGAATGTACGAGTATTAAATACTAAATTAAGCAATAGAACTAGAGCTACGTAGGTGTAGGTACATAATAGGTAGATATATTGTTATTTACATGGATTCTCTTGGAAGAAGGCTCAGAAAATCTTCGATTTTGTAAATAAACTCTAACATAATGGATACGAGTACTTCTGTAGGTCCTATCTACATGTGTAGGTACAAAGTCTATCTACATGTACAAAGACCTAGATATGAATATGTAAAAGTAGGAAGAAGATGCATGTGGACTTTGATAAAAGTAGAACAAAATTTCAATATCAAAACATTCAAAATCTCCACCAATACGAATATTCTCCATTGTTGATCAGAGAAACTGATAGTAAACCCAACTTTACCAGAAACTGGACCAAATTTTCTGTCGGAACAAAATAAAAACTGACTAAAGTTAACACCTTCAATCGAAGTTTCTCTCTCCCTCTCATGGATAATACTGAAGATCCATCCTCTTAAAAGCTGGGGTAGAAATCCATCTTTATTTCTGCTGAATTTGGAGGTCCAAATTTAACAGAGAGTTGACTTGATTACTCCAATGAAAGTTCCTGGTAAAGTAGAACCGACACAAGTCTCACTGACCATGGTCAATCAAATCACATTTAGTCAAGACCTCAGCTGAAAATCTTCAAAGCTCTGTGAGAACTAGAGATTCAGTTTTACTCTTTTTTTCAACAATAAAAATTGTTTTATGTCTTTTAGTTCTTGGTTTACTTCCCCTTTCGTTGTGATTCTGATTTTGTGACTTGTATTGCTTTAAGCAGTCTACTCGTAAGCTTTTTGTGAGTCTGACCTGTTTGGATATTCCGTTGTTTGTGGATGGTACATTCCAGTAGTGGTTCAATGGTTTGTTGAATTTCAGAGCACGGTAAGAAGAAAGGGCTTTTTATAAAAGGCCTTTTTTTATTATTGCTGCCAAAAACTATCAGGTTGAGGTAGGCCTGATAAATACGCCTAAGAGAATTATTATTGCTGCTATACACCATCAGGTAGACCTGTCAGGTCGCCTGAGAAACTTATTATTGCTGTGTAAATTATACAATTTGAGGAATACGGTAAGATTGGTATTGGTGGTATTACAAGGAATGAACGAGAAGTGGAATTGCATGAAGGATTTCATGAAAGAGGCAACTTTTTGGTTTGTAAAATGGCTTTTCTATCTAATTGGAAAGTTTTTAAGAATCAACTGCAAAATAGCAAAAAGGTTGCAATATTCGTTTTACCTGCCTCGGTGGCGTAGTGATCAAGACGCTGGTAAACAGGAGGGCGTGGGTTCGATCCCAGCCGAGGCAATGGATTTTATCCTTGATTATTTGACAATTTGACCACATAATAATAGAGCTCTCAGGGTCAGGTGGTAGAAAACGCCTCTGGCAATAATCTCGCCCAGTGGTTACCTTCCACTCAAGAGCCTATTATTAATATGTAATGACTAATATTCTACTGTCACTCACGCTCAGAATGTCTGACAGACGTCGAAACTTGTGAAAGTGGGAATCATCAATGGGCATCTTGATTAGAATGGGCATATTGAAAACAGCATGGAGTCATGGGGACATTGCAGTTTTTTTATTTTTTTAAATCCTGTTACGAGTTCTTACAAAATTTTGTTATTCAATCATCCAAACTAGCCAGCTTAGTTTGGATTTCGGGTCGATAAGATCTCCTCCCTCAGTAGTTACCATATCAGAAAGAAAGAAGGAAAGAAAGAAATAAATCAAGAAAGAAAGAAAGGAAGGAGGAAAGAAAGAAATAAATCAAGAAAGAAAGAAATTAAGAAAGGAGGAAAGAAAGAAATAAATCAAGAAAGAAAGAAAGGAAGGAGAAAGTGGGAATCATCAATGGGCATCTTGATTAGAATGGGCATATTGAAAACAGCATGGAGTCATGGGGACATTGCAGTTTTTTTATTTATTTAAATCCTGTTACGAGTTCTTACAAAATTTTGTTATTCAATCATCCAAACTAGCCAGCCTAGTTTGGATTTCGGGTCGATAAGATCTCCTCCCTCAGTAGTTACCATCTCAGAAAGAAAGAAGGAAAGAAAGGAGGAAAGAAAGAAAGTAGGAGAGAAAGAAATAAATCAAGAAAGAAAGGAAGGAGGAAAGAAAGAAAGAAAGAAAGAAAGAAAGAGGGAAAGAAACAACAAAAGACAGAAAAAGAGCCTAGTGTGTTCGTAAACAGTTGACTAACACTGAGCGATCCGGCGTGAAAGGACCATTTTTTCTTCTTCTCGTGTTAGAAAGATAAAAAAATCTATAAATCTTTTGGAATTCAGTCTCGCATGACAAAAGTTTCGAGAGATTTCAATAAATCAAAATAATTATGATGGACTTCCAAGCTCTATTAGGCAGCCTCGGTAGCCAAATGGTAAAGACCTTGCTGAAGGACAGGGGTTTGAATCCCAATTGAGGCATAGAATTTTCATCTCAGTATTCGGTAGCCAAATGGTAAAGACCTTGCTGAAGGACAGGGGTTTGAATCCCAATTGAGGCATAGAATTTTCATCTCAGTATTTTTTTTTCTGTGGGAGGGAGAGCGAGAGAGGATAGAATATGAGAGGGGAGGAGAGATATCCCTTTTAATCCCTTTCTTTCTATTAGGCAGCCTCGGTAGCCAAATGGTAAAGACCTTGCTGAAGGACAGGGGTTTGAATCCCAATTGAGGCATAGAATTTTCATCTCGGTATTTTTTTTTCTGTGGGAGGGAGAGCGAGAGAAGATAGAATATGAGAGGGGAGGAGAGATATCCCTTTTAATCCCTTTCTTCTCTTTTTCCTTATTTCTTTCTCTCCCTCTCTTGTCTCTCTGCTTTCTCTACATTCCTTCCCCCCTCTTTAACTCTTTCTCCTCCTTTCTTTCCCTAACTCTCTTTTTTCTTTCACTCCCTTCTCTTTTTCTCTACATTCCTTCCCCCCTCTTTAACTCTTTCTCCTCCTTTCTTTCCCTAACTCTCTTTTTTCTTTCACTCCCTTCTCTTTTCGAGAGAAGATAGAATATGAGAGGGGAGGAGAGATATCCCTTTTAATCCCTTTCTTCTCTTTTTCCTTATTTCTTTCTCTCCCTCTCTTTAACTCTTTCTCCTCCTCTCTTTCCCTAACTCTCTTTTTTCTTTCACTAACTTCTCTTTTCCCCCTCCTTCTTCTAAGTAGTTTTCTTTTCCCCTCCTTCTTCTAGTTCTTCTCTAGCTCTTCCCTCTTCATCTCTCTCTTCCCCTTACCTCTTCCTCCTACTTATTCTTCCCCACTCTCTCTCCCCACTAGCCCTCCTTTTTCTTTATTCCCCTCATTTCCCTCTCCCCCTCTTTCTTTCTTCCCTCTAGTTCTTCTCTAGCTCTTCCCTCTTCATCTCTCTCTTCCCCTTACCTCTTCCTCCTACTTATTCTTCCCCCCTCTCTCTCCCCACTAGCCCTCCTTTTTCTTTATTCCCCTCCTTTCCCTCTCCCCCTCTTCCTTTCTCCCTCCCTTTCGCCACTCTCCTACAACTTTGTCGAAACTTTCCTACCTGCGTATATCATAATGGTTATGCAATCTGCTATGCAGTTTCTCCCTTATGCACCTTTCCCTCTCCCCCTCTTCCTTTCTCCCTCCCCCTCCCTTTCGCCACTCTCCTACAACTTTGACGAAACTTTCCTACCTGCGTATATCATAATGGTTATGCAATCCGCTATGCAGTTTCTCCCTTATGCACTTTTTTTTTTTCAGGAACTTTCGAGTTCCGGGGGAGAAAGCAGAAGGGGGAAAGCAGAAGGGGGAAAATGCAACACGCCAGGCGCGACAATTTGAAGGGGTTTTTTCTTTCCCTTTGCTGATTTTTAGGTGGGGGGGGGGAACAATTTAAAGCCAGCCTCGTGATTTTGACATCTCCACCAATAAAGACGATATTTTCCATTGTTCATCCGAGAAATTGTGGTCCAAATTTACATCCCGGCTCTCACAAAGTTGACATGATCACTCCAACTTTCCCTTTGCTGATTTTTAGGTGGGGGGGGGGGACAATTTAAAGCCAGCCTCGTGATTTTGACATCTCCACCAATATTATGCATTATTAACTCGTGATTTTGACATCTCCACCAATAAAGACGATATTTTCCATTGTTTATCCGAGAAACTGAGGTCCAAATTTACATCCCGGCTCTCACAAAGTTGACATGATTACTCCAATGAAAGTCTTTGGTGCCAGCCTAGTTAGCTTGGTTGGTAGCGCGTCTGCCTTGTAAGTGCTAGGCCGCGGGATTGATTACCGCCCGTGGCGGATTTTATCCTCAACGCATCGGACGGTTTTTTTTAGTGCTCAAAAGAATGTCCTGGTAAAAAAATGATCAGAAATAAAAAAAAGCACATGTTAGGATATTGAACTTTGGACTTGGGAGCCTTTCGCTTCTGACGCGTTAGTTTTTGAGCTAAACTGGATTACTTTTTTGTGTGGGAATGTGGGAAAAAGTGGGAATCATCAATGGGCATCTTGATTAGAATGGGCATATTGAAAACAGCATGGAGTCATGGGGACATTGCAGTTTTTTTATTTTTTTAAATCCTGTTACGAGTTCTTACAAAATTTTGTTATTCAATCATCCAAACTAGCCAGCTTAGTTTGGATTTCGGGTCGATAATCGATTAAAGTAGCTACTCAATTGTCCTCACGAGGCAGAGTGCACCCCGAGCTCCAAGCACAGAGCTGAAAAAAGTTCGACCCCGCCGGAAATTGAACCCGGGACTTCCGGCGTGCAAGCCTAGTGTGATAAACACTCGACCACGGAGGTTGCTGACAGAGTCGAAATTTTTTCGGCTCCACTAAGACTCGTGAGGACCACCGTTCTAGAACAGGAATATCATTTGAAACAGGATAGTTCCTAGAAAGCACATCTTTCGATTCGCAAAAAAGTGCGTAGCCCCCTCCCCTTCCTTTCCTCTCTCCCTCTTCCCTAGGGATCGTTTCCATTAAAAGATTCCCCTATTCAGAGGGATTTTTTTTTTTTTTTTGCAAAAGAGTCTATTTTCCTCCTATGCCTTTAGGGGAAAAACGGGAACATGTTCCAGTTAGGCTTTCTATTTCCTCCCTTTTCCCCTCTTCCCATTCTTTCTATCCTCCTTTTTTCTCTCCCTTTTCCCCTCTTCTCTTTCTTTACTCTCATTTCCTTCCTCTATTTTCCCCTCTCTCCTATTTCTCTCTCTTTAGCTCTCTCTTCCCACTTTCTCTCCCTCTAACTCGCTCTCCTCTTTATCTCTATTTCCTTTCTCTTCTCTTTGCGTCCTTCCTTCTTTATCCTCTTTCCCTTCCTCTCTCCCTCCCTCTAAATCTCTTCCCTCCTTTCCCTGTATTTCTCCTCTATTTGCCCTCTCTCCCCTTCCTCACTATTTCTCTTTCATTTTGTGTACATTTGTGTGTGTGTTTGTGCTATATTCAAGCTCCGGGGTATATTTCGCTAACGCATTTAGTGCACGGTTAGTCTGATCAGGTTCTTTTGGACGAGAGAATGTCGCATATGTGCCCCACGACAAAATGCCGCATGTATCTGTGCCGTACGCGAAAATTTCGCATGATTCTGTGCCGCAAGCAAAAAAGTCTCATGCTTCAACAATACTAGGGAAGTAGGTATACATAGATAGTACATATGAACTGGTTGAAAACCAGAACGATGACCGCTATGATGATGATGATGATGATGATGATGATGATGAGTACATACGGCGCGATGATTGGAGGGTCAAAAAGACCAGAGACAAATTTCTACCGCCCGGTAATCCGGTCATTTACCAACATGATTTAAACCGGAACATGGTTTACGCGCTCACTCATTTGGCTAGAGACTGGAAAGGTAACGTATGTGGCGGACCTTGGGGGAGCTCAATTCTGCCTACTGCCTAGGGATGTAGGTATTCTGCAAAAAGAAAATAAAATTGGATATTCAATGAATAGGTACATATAATAATGAATAGGCTACATAATTATGTTGGATATGCCTACCCATTTTGTTCTGAATTGTATTACCTATATTTCTAAATAATTCTTTTTATTTCTTCTTTTTTCTTCCATTTCTTTCTTCTTCTTCTTACTTTCTTTCTTGTGGCATATATCAAATAGGGATCCGTTGAACAGATTGATTTCCAACGCTCAGTAATACGATGTCGATCGATCATAGTATAGACCCGGCTTCACAAGAAAGCTACTGACGATTGCCCGGATCTTCGAGCTCAGTTACGAATCAACTTGTCTCCACACACAAAAAGCCCACTCCGAGACTTACGTGTAGGGGAAAACAGCCCTAAAAGTTTTGAATTTTAAATATACGTTGTTTATCCTGCTCGAATGAGACTAAAAAGTCCCTTCACCCCAGCAGTCTAAACAAGGTCTCATCTATTTGATGGGTTTAAAAACAGTGTCTAATAACGAATCTACGAATCTGCTTCACAAGACTCCCGCCAGAGTGCACCCACGAGGGAGCACCCCCAGTATACGTAATGTGCTCTGTGCAATTGCAAAAACACAAAAAAGTGCAGCGTATATTTTTAATTTCTAACAATATTAGGAGAATGCAGGGGATAGAGGGAGCTAAAAACACCCTAACGTTCATCACAGGCACCGAGCTTTTTTTAAGATGCATCCAGCGGCGCGGCGATAGAATATTGAATGTAACAGTTCCCAATGGATCACTGAAGTTAAACAACGTTGAGCGTGGTTTGTATCAGGATAGGTGACCATCTGAACAATTGCGCGAACTGTTGGCTTTTCCCGGGCCTCGGCCGAACTCAGGCTGGGTGAGGTTAATATGAGGAGACGTAGCTCGTCATCAAAATATGAAGTTTTGAACCCTTGTCAGTAAGGACGTTAACAGTTTATACAGTGACGTTAAACGAGAAAAAAACCTCTTTTGGCCTGTGAAAGGTAGACCTTAATATTCATGTGAGAGTTGAGAGACAGACAGAGGGATTTTTTTTTTTGCAAAAGAGTCTATTTTCCTCCTATGCCTTTAGGGGAAAAAACGGGAACATGTTCCAGTTAGGCTTTCTTTTTCCTCCCTTTTCCCCTCTTCCTATTCTTTATCCCCTCTACCCTCCTTTTTTCTCTCTTTTTCTCTTTCCTTCCTCTATTTTCCCCTCTCTCCTATTTCTCTCTCTTCCCACTTTCTCTCCCTCTAACTCGCTCTCCTCTTTATCTCTATTTCCTTTCTCTTCTCTTTGCGTCCTTCCTTCTTTATCCTCTCTCCCTCCCTCTAAATCTCTTCCCTCCTTTCCCTGTATTTCTCCTCTACTTTCCCTCTCTCCCCTTCCTCACTATTTCTCTTTCATTTTGTGTACATTTGCTCCTCTATTACTTTCCCTCTCTCCCCTTCCTCACTATTTCTCTTTCATTTTGTGTACATTCCTAACGTTCATCACAGGCAAGAAACGAAAAGGTTTGGGGAGGAATAATTTTCAGTGCAGGAAAAACCTGGTGAAGCTAGATTTTTTTATTTTTTAGATAGTCCATTAGTCTGGCTGGGGGACTTTAAACAGGGAGGATACCAGGACTAGTAAAAATTTTGTACTCAAAACCAATTGTCAGTCCAAAGCAAATCACCCTGGTTAGGGCTGATTGAGAGGCTGACGAAAAACGCCGACCCCGTCTGTACACGGGAAAAGGCGAAGAAGAGGAAGACGAAAAAGATTTTAGAGAGCCCATTCCGGCTGTACCGGAAATTCCGGTACAGCTGTAGTTTTACCGAACTTGGCTACCGAGCTTTTTTTAAGATGCTTGATAGAGGGACCTATAACAATGGAGCTCTTATCGTCCCGAAATCGAAGAGAGGAGGACAGGATAGGAGAAAGGCAGCCGTTCCGAGAACGAACCTTATTCACCTTATTGAAGAGGTCTATATTCAAGCTCCGGGGTATATTTCGCTAACGCATTTAGTGCACGGTTAGTCTGATCAGGTTCTTTTGGACGAGAGAATGTCGCATCTGTGCCTCACGACAAAATGCCGAATGTAGCTGTGCCGTAAGCAAAAATTTCGCATGATTCTGTGCCGTAAGCAAAAAAGTCTCATGCTTCAACAATACTAGGGAAGTAGGTATACATTAGATAGTACATACGAACTGGTTGAAAACCAGAACGATGACCGTTATGATGATGATGATGAGTACATACGACGCGATCATTGGAGGGTCAAAAAGACCAAATTTCTACCGCCCGGTAATCCGGTCATTTACCACCATGATTTAAACCGGAACATGGATGACGCGGTCACTCATTTGGCTAGAGACTGGAGAGGCCTACTGTGGAATGGTAACGTGTGTGGCGGACCTTAGGGGAGCTCAATTCTGCCTACTGCCTAGGGATGTACTCTGCAAAAAGAAAATAAAATTGGATATTCAATGAATAGGAGGTACAATAATGAATAGGCTACATAATTATGTTGGATATGGATACCCATTTTGTTCTGAATTGTATTATATTTCCAAATTCTTTTTATTTCTTCTTTTTTCTTCCATTTCTTTCTTCTTCTTCTTCTAGGTATTTCTTCTTTCTTCAAATTAGTGGATGTGGCAAATGCTCCATTAAATTTTGATGTTGGCCACAACTAGGTGGGTAGGTATACAAGATAATGAGACCTTTAGTTCGTTCAAAGGGTTAAGAAAGAAAAAAAAGTTGCATATTTTTTCATACAATAGATTTTTTTTTGCAAAGCAAACTCGCGTATGTTTGGTTATGCGAATTTTTTTTTCACAATACCTAATGATAATAATAAAGAGGCTAGGTAGGGGGTTTTAAAGTGGAGGGAAAAAAACACAATAGGGGCTGTGTTTTTTTCCTTCAAAGTTTGCAATAAAAAGATAATGAGCTTTATCCTGATTGTGGATGAGATAACTGGAAGAGGAGGAGGAGGAGGAGAAGAAAAAGAAGGAAGAAGAGGAGGAGGAGAAGATGCAGAAGAAGGAGAAGGAGGAGAAGAAGAAAGAGGAAAAGGAGGAATAGGAGGAGACGGAAAAGGAGGAAGAGGAGGAGAACGAGGAGGAGGAGGAGGAGGAGGAGGAGAGAATTACCTGGAAATTATAAGAGGGAGAAAGAGGAGAAGAGGATAATCATAGAAAGATGGATAAGTATGTACAATAGAATTAGCTGATGATCAGAAATGGTAGTCGAACTCCGGCTAAATCTAGGAGGGATCTTTTTACAGAGGTTTGATAGAGGGAGCTGTAACTGTTAAGGTGCTAAGCGAAGAGAAGAAATTCAGGATAGGAGAAAGTTAGCCGTTGCAACTTATCTGCAGGATAAACGGCAACCTTATTGGGTACTCCCAGAAGCTGAAGACCTTGTTTGAACACGATCGAATGTGGAAAGCAAGCCTAGTTAGCTTGGTTGGTAGCGCGCTTACCTTGTAAGCGCTGGGCCGCGGGCTCGATATAAATCCTTTCGACCTGGACTTTTTTACTTGAAGACCGGGCAAGCACGTGAAACACTGGTATACGAAAGTAACAAATTCATCAAAACATCAATGATTTTGACAATAAACATCCTCGTATTCACAAATCAATGAACAAGGCGCACCCACGATTTCGAGTAGAGAACTGTTCCCAGGAACTCGCTGTGTCTGTGTGCTAATAGGCTGTGTTCCCAAACAAGAGGAACAGGAAATCAGCAAGCCTGTGCCAAGAAATGACACTCATAAAGAACTCAATGCATTTCGTACGCAGAATAATGGGAAGAAGATGGAAACTAAATGGCGAAATAATTCATTGACGGTTTGAGCGGTTTCTCAATGCTTCATCAATTCATGTATCTCGATCGATCATAGAAGTTAATCAACGTTGAGCGTGGTTGGATCTGGATTGGTGTCCATCTAGGCAATTGCATGCTGCTGGCTTTTCCCGGCCAAACTCAGGTTGAGTGAGGTCAATATGTGGAGACGGGCAGATTAACAGCTTGTGGGTATGGAGGGTAAAAGCCTACCTTAACTAAAACCTTATCAGACGTTAAACCTCCATCAGATAACATTGTCATTCGGCGATATTCCCTTAGTTTGCTTTTTTCCGAAATACAAATTCTGGAAAAATAAATGGAAACTTATAAAATAAAAAAATAATAATAATAATAATAAAAAAAAATAAATAAATTGAGAAATCTCTCCTTAGATTTTGGTCTGAATACTGTCGCGGCCATTGGAGGTTCCTTCATGTGAGTGAATTCCGAGCATAAAACAAGGGGTTCCATTATGCTACCAGTTATGATAGCGCTATTGATTTTGCTTACTTGGCGAAATCGCCCCCATTAGGGGAAGCATCTTTTCTGCCCCCCCCCCCCTCCTGCTATCAAATACTGGAGGGTAACATCCCACACGTTTCATATGGGCTACATGCGTGTTTTACTATCAGTAGGGGGGGAGAGGCGGCAAAGTAAGTAATTATCGTTATAATTATCATCATTATCTTTTTTGTTTCAAATATAATTGCCTACATGTACAATACCTGTACTGAAACTTTGTAACACTTCAGACAGAATGTAATATTTGCAAGACACAACATTTTCACTTTCAAAATTCTCTGTAAAAAAAAATCTGGTGTGAACATCACACGACTTTTCTTACCCTATTGAAAGATGCTTATTTGGGTGTTCTATTGTAACTTTTACAATATCTCTAACCGTTTAGTCAGTAAGCTGAAAACCGCCAAAAGGTGGTCGAAAACCGCCAAAAAGCGGCCGAAATTGCGCCAAGAGTAGCATCGATCTTAACCAAAAGTTTCGTGTCGCATCCTTGCAACATTTGACAGCTGTATGCCAAATTTCAAGTCTCTAGCTCTTACCGTTCCCGAGATATTTTGTTTACAGGCCAGTCACGGAACCAATCATTTGCATGATACAAATTTCTTGACCCCGCCGGGAATCGAACCCGGGTCTCCCGCGTGCAAGGCGAGGGTAGTGACCACTACGCCATGGGAGCTGACTACCTATCCAAATACCAACCACGGTACACTTTGCCTAACTCCAGTGATACACTTCGAGGCAGGTTTTGGGACAAACAGCCCCAAAAGATGGGTTAAGCTTCTTCAAATCTACAAATTCATAGTGCTATCGCCGCTGGTTGCACCCTTCTCAAGCTTTGTGTGAACCGCTACATCTTTCATATGTACGTGAAGAATTGAAGATGTAACCCGGTTCTCCTCAGAACCAAAACGTGTTTTGGCACTAAAAACTGACCATCGAAAATTTGACCCGATTACATTACTTTCCTTCCTTTAGGATAAGGAAAGTAAAAATTCACAAACTTATCTATACTTATAGGTACAACTCGGGATTGAAATGAAACGAGGATTTCCCTATACTTAACCCAGGTCATTTCTCTATACTGGTACCCAGGTCAACCCCGAATTGCACTCAATCCTGAGACAATCCACGGTGGTAAGACTCGACCTTATTTCACTTGTTGAAAGAGTTCAATCTGATTTTGTCCTTCCTCAAATACTGACCAAAAAGAGACCATTTCGTAGCTTCACTGCGAAATTTGCATACGAACAACAACCCGAGGGATTAAGTTTTGTGCATATAATTTGCACTGGCCATTGTTCAATTTTTTTTAATGTTTCAACAGAACTGGTTTTTTGAACTCCTCTCCCTCGCTGGTTTGGCCAGACTCTAGTTTTCGTTGCTCGATGCTTCAAATCTTGATAGAGGGACGAGCGAGTTTCGGATCAGTGCCGAAAAATGAATAGGAAATTGGAAACTCTACGGGTGATTTTTTTTTCAAGACGTTTGATAGAGGGAACTGTAACTGCTAAGGTCTTGTCGTCCCGAAATCGAAGGGAGAAGGAAGACAGGATATTAGAAAGCCAGCCGCCTATCCTAACCCTTCTTTTATAGAACGCAAATTTTGTAAATACAAAAAATATTGAATGATAAGTAGTCGGAGTGAAGAGGGGAGACGGGGAGCGGATAGCACTTCACTTGCTCGAAATAAACTTAAAGGAAGAAAGAAAGAAAGGAAGAAAGAAAGAAAGAAAGGAAGAAAGAAAGAAAGGAAGGAAGAAAGAAAGAAAGAAAGAAAGGAAGAAAGTAAGGAAGAAAGAAAGAAAGAAAGGAAGAAAGAAAGGAAGAAAGAAAGGAAGAAAGAAAGGAAAAAAGAAAGGAAGGAAGAAAGAAAGGAAGAAAGAAAGAAAGGAAGAAAGAAAGGAAGAAAGAAAGGAAGGAAGAAAGGAAGGAAGAGGTTAGATTGAGAAAACAATAATAACGGCAAGGCGGTCTTACCGTCCCTAAATCGAAGAGAATTCGGACAGGATAGGAGAAAGCCAGGCGTACCGAGAGTACCGAGACCAAACCCCATCAATGTCGAATAAAGTTCGCCCCGGGTGGGACTCACACTCGCAACCTAACGCCTACAAGACAGAAGAGCTACCCTCCAAGCTATGTCACTAGGCTGGCTTAACAGTAACCGACAGTGACCTTATGTCAAAGGGTGCAAAATAGGGATCCTTACCTTACCAATTGGCACTACAGCCCGGGGTGGGCCTTAGCCTCCTCAACAATTCGCCTCCACTCGCTTCAGTTCTTGACTTTCGTTCCATATCCTGTTATCTTCGTCACTTTTAAATCATTAACAACCTGGTCCATCCATTTCAGCCGTGGTCTTCCTTTCTTTCTTGTGGCATATATCAAATAGGGATCCGTTGAACAGATTGATTTCCAACGCTCAGTAATACGATGTCGATCGATCATAGTCTAGACCCTGCTCACAAGAAAGCTACTGACGATTGCCCGGATCTTCGAGCTCAGTTACGAATCAACTTGTCTGCAGTCTGCACACACAAAAAGCCCACTCCGAGACTTACGTGTAGGGGAAAACAGCCCTAAAAGTTTTGAATTTTAAATATACGTTGTTTATCCTGCTCGAATGAGACTAAAAAGTCCCTTTACCCCAGCAGTCTAAATAAGGTCTCATCTATTTTGTGGGTTTAAAAACAGTGTCTAATAACGAATCTACGAATCTGCTTCACAAGACTCCCGCCAGAGTGCACCCACGAGGAAGCACCCCCAGTATACGTAATGTGCTCTGTGCAATTGCAAAAACACAAAAAAGTGCAGCGTATATTTTTAATTTCTAACAATATTAGGAGAATGCAGGGGATAGAGGGAGCTAAAAACACCCTAACGTTCATCACAGGCAAGAAACGAAAAGGTTTGGGGAGGAATAATTTTCAGTGCAGGAAAAACCTGGTGAAGCTAGATTTTTTTATTTTTTAGATAGTCCATTAGTCTGGCTGGGGGACTTTAAACAGGGAGGATACCAGGACTAGTAAAAATTTTGTACTCAAAACCAATTGTCAGTCCAAAGCAAATCACCCTGGTTAGGGCTGATTGAGAGGCTGACGAAAAACGCCGACCCCGTCTGTACACGGGAAAAGGCGAAGAAGAGGAAGACGAAAAAGATTTTAAATAGCCCATTCCGGTACAGCTGTAGTTTTACCGAACTTGACTACCGAGCTTTTTTTAAGATGCTTGATAGAGGGACCTATAAGAATGGAGCTCTTATCGTCCGAAATCGAAGAGAGGAGGACAGGATAGGAGAAAGGCAGCCGTTCCGAGAACGAACCTTATTCATTCAGGATAAAATTCGCCCCGGGCGGGAATCCGGGACCTGGCGCTTACAAGGCAGACGCACTACCCTCCAAGCTAGCTAGGCTGGCACAAGAGGCATTTTGGTTATAATGATAAGATACCCCATGAAAATGGTGAAGAGGCTTCACCGCAAATAAGTGACATCAGGTAGGTACCTAATACATTTTGATATATGTCTTCAAATGACAGTCTCGCTAATGATTCTAAAAGGTACTGCTAATATTTACTGCTTTTGATGTACCTACCTCCAGAGTCTCCAGACCTCCACAATCTGTAAGTAAGTAGTACCTACAATAAAAAAAAAAGTAACAAATATCTTTCTCCAAAGCTCTGGAATTATGCTCGCAAATAACACAGAGCGAAGGGCAGATAAAAAATTACACATGTTCCCAGCGTTTACACAATACAATAAAAAGGAGCAAAATCGATCTTGTTAGTTTCATATTTTGAATTTCTTTCCCATTTCTTCGTCTTTATCATATCTTCTTTATTCTATCCTCTTTCTATTGTCCTATCCTCTTTATCCCGTCTTCTTTCTGTTATTTCCACGCATCTTTCTCTAAGTATGTGCAAGCCATTGACACCGGGTTATGTCTGCAGCCCATTCTTACAGGCAAAGCCAGCCGTTCCGAGAACGAACATTATCCGTTCAGGATAAAATCCGCCCCAGGCAGGAATCGAACCCGTGGCCTAGCGCTTACAAGGCAGACGCGCTAACAAGATTACAGATGTTAAATCCGCCACTTAAAATGGACGCGAATATTTTTTTTACACAATACAATAAAAAGGAGCAAAATCGATCTTGTTAGTTTCATATTTTGAATTTCTTTCCCATTTCTTCGTCTTTATCATATCCTCTTTATTCTATCCTCTTTCTATTGTCCTGTCCTCTTTATCCCGTCTTCTTTCTGTTATTTCCACGCATCTTTCTCTGAGTATGTGCAAGCCATTTGATTGACACCGGGTTATGTCTGCAGCCCATTCTTACAGGCTAAATCCGCCACAGGCAGGAATCGAACCCGTGGCCTAGCGCTTACAAGACAGACGCGCTAACAAGATTACAGATGTTAAATCCGCCACTTAAAATGGACGCGAATTATTTTTTACACAATACAATAAAAAGGAGCAAAATCGATCTTGTTAAGTTTCATATTTTGAATTTCTTTCCCATTTCTTCGTCTTTATCATATCCTCTTTACTCTTTATTCTATCCTCTTTCTATTGTCCTCTTTATCCCGTCTTCTTTCTGTTATTTCCACGCATCTTTCTCTAAGTATGTGCAAGCCATTGACACCGGGTTATGTCTGCAGCCCATTCTTACAGGCAGTTTATGCAGATATTCGTACGATGATTGAAAACCATTTAAACCATTTTATTCTCAGGCAGAAAACCTAACATTTCAGCAACATTGCTAGGTTAACAGGTTTATTAAGTTTTTTTGTTGTTTTTTTTCTGCTTATAATGTGAACTTTTTTTTTTTATTTTCGTTTGTATGTTTGTTAATTCATTTTGTTTTTCGTTTGTAATTCAAATGATTCCTCTTTAACACGAAGACATGTTTCTCTGGTAACATGGGAAGCTTTGTCGGTGAAGCGGTCATTTTGAACTTGAAACGCGAATAACTTAAACAGAAAAAAACAGTTTATTTTACACATTAATAAATACAAATAAAAAAATAATTTTACTTTTTATTCCTATTTAGCTATGTACAACATCTGATTATCTTGGCCATGTGTAAAAAAATGAGTTTTAAATTCAAGAAAATAGTTAATGAATTTTTTTCATATTAAAAAAAAAAAAAACATGATTTCTCAAGTTCCTAGTTTTGATAGTACTGTTAGTTTTCTTAAGTAATGCCGTTCATCGGTTAGGCAGCTCCATGCTCTGTTTTCCGCGAAATGGCTACCTACCATGCTGGCACCGGTCGCTGTGCGCATTTACGTATATATTACATAGCAACTCATTTTCCTCACGGGGCTGAGTTGGCCCATAACAGCCAGACACGGAATCAATTATTTGCAAATTTTTTTGACCGCACCGGGAATTGAACCCGGGTCTTCCGCGTGCAAGGCGAGTGCAGTGATCACACACCATGGGCGCTGATTATTGTAAAGACAGAAATTGAGGAATACCTACATATGTAGAGAAACTAAGAAACAGTACCTATCTACCTATGTATTTATGTTATGTACCTACATGACAAGATGACTGTAAACAGTGTAAACTTGTTAATCATACTGTTTTACACTCGTGAGAGCTGTAAATGCCGTACTCATATACATAGGTTTATCTTAATTTTATGCAAAATGTAACGTAATTTTGTCTTCAATGAGTTTTAATATGGGACATTTATGAGATTTAACATGGGACTTTGGTGTCCCATAGAGCTTCTGGTGATTCGACTAACACTATCAAAACCAATATGAGTCAAAACTAATATGAGTCAAAACTACACTTCAATGCAATTTTTTTGGGACAGTCTGCAAGGAACCCTTTAACAGTCTGATCTGAAATTATTAAAAACATTTTCAACGTTTTTTTGGTGCGTTCATATTGTTGCCGTCAAGATATCGTGCTTAATACCGTCTACTCGTAAATGTAGATAGGTAGATACCATCTGCAGTAAAAATGGCCTATTTTGGTGTTCTATGTGGCTGAATTTCAATGGAAATATGGTTGAAATTGAATTTTTTTTGAAGTCAATCGGTCCCAAACATTTTGAACATGAGTACCTACCTATATACTAATATATTCTTGTGTTATAGCTTTGCTGATATACATAAGTAGGTACATATCTTTGAAATATCTACACATACATTATGTATTTGCTATTGCTGTTATGCTAGCTATATCTTTGCTCTATCAGCTATTAGTGTACTGCTATATCTTTAGTACACTGCTATATCTTATAATGTCTACAAAAACCGAGGTATTCACAAACTATGCACATTTGAATATCAGCAAAAACGAAATACATGGGTACCTAACTATCTGTGCTAGGCCTACATCAGTGGCGACCCCACGAAGGTAACCAAACATAGACGACTGCAAGACATGTTGAATAATATCGAGGTACATATAAAATACACAGAATAGAATAGGCGACCCCACGAAGGTAACCAAACATAGACGACTGCAAGACATGTTGAATAATATCGAGGTACATATAAAATACACAGAATAGAATAGGATGAAATAGATTGTTTTTCACTTCCTATTACTACAGTTATAGCGAAGCTATATTGGTTATCCTTCTGAGATAAGACTGAAAAGACCCCTATACCCCAGCATTCTAAGCAAAGTCTGCTGGCTTTTCCCGGCCCCACTCAGGCTGGCTTCAGTTGATCTGAGGAGGCGGGTAGCTTGTTGCCGAATGGAGGGTAAAACCGTCACCAAAAACCTTAGCAGTTATACAGTGACGTGAAACTCATATCAATCAAACAAACCCCGTCAGACAAACTTGTAGACAGCCAGTCTGGTTAGCTTGATAGGTAGTTCGCCTACCTTGTAGGTCGTAGGTTACGGCTTCGGTTTCCGCTCAGGGCGAACTTTACAAAAACCGAGGTATTCACAAACTATGCACATTTGAATATCAGCAAAAACGAAATACATGGGTACCTAACTATCTGTGCTAGGCCTACACCAGTGGCGACCCCACGAAGGTAACCAAACATAGACGACTGCAAGACGTGTTGAATAATATCGAGGTACATATAAAATACACAGAATAGAATAGGATTAAATAGATTGTTTTTCACTTCCTATTACTACAGTTATAGCGAAGCTATATTGGTTATCCTTCTGAGATATTAAGACTGAAAAGACCCCTATACCCCAGCATGCTAAGCAAAGTCTGCTGGCTTTTCCCGGCCCCACACTCAGGCTGGCTTCAGTTGATATGAGGAGGCGGGTAGCTTATTGCCGAATGGAGGGTAAAACCGTCACCAAAAATCATAGCAGTTAAACAGTGACGTGAAACTCATATCAATCAAACAAACCCCGTCAGACAAACTTGCAGTCTGGTTAGCGAAACTCATATCAATCAAACAAACCCCGTCAGACAAACTTGTAGACAGCCAGTCTGGTTAGCTTGATAGGTAGTTCGCCTACCTTGTAAGTCCTAGGTTACGGCTTCGGTTTCCGCCCAGGGCGAACTTTATCCTGAACAAATAAGGTTCGTTCTGGGAACGGCTGGCTTTCTCTTATCCTGTCTTCCTTCTCTCTTCGATTTCGGGACAATCAGATCTTAGTGGTTCGTAGATTCATATACGCTTAAACCCACTTTTAGGGCTGTTTGCCCCTACACCTAAGCTTCAGAGCTTTTTGTGTACGGAGCTAAGCAACCTTAGTGGTTACAGTTTCTTCTATCAAAATTCTTGGGGGGATACTTATGGCTTATGGCAGTCTCCATTTTTTCCCCATCATACCCGTTAGACAAATGGTCCGCCGCCACTGGCCTATTCCAACACAATATCAAGTGGCCAGTCACTCTCACACATTTCACATAGGTGTTATGCAGACTAACACATATGAATTTCATATATTTGGAGAATAATTCGTTATCCTCCACATAGCATTATGATTGCAAGGAGTAAGGACCTGCCCGCGTACATCCTGCATGGGCTCCTCGGGTTGGTCGGTCTTACATAAGCAGACATGTGTAGTAAATAATACATGTACATGTATATACTATGTATATTATACATAGTATGTACTATGTACATGTGTAATCAATGTGTAGATTGTCTGGCTGTCTGGTTCAACACACTGAATTCACGAATACAACGCTTAATTTCACGAATGCATTGAACTCGAAGTTTTTAGGCGAACCGATTGAATCATTTTTTGTTGATAGAATCATGTCAGTTTTTTTTTTTTTTTTTTTTTTTTTTTTAATCAGGTGGTAGGTACCGCAACAAGGAGGTCTGTCTCATCGTCCTGAAATGAAAAGAGGAGGACAGGATGGAAAGCCATCGTTCTGGGAAAGAACCAACTCCATTTGTTTAAGACAAAGAGCTCAGGACCTAGCGTACAACCCCCAAGGTTTCTAGCTAAGGGAGCTACTCCATTCTGCCACTATCTACTTGCCTCCTCACAAAAACCTCACCTACCCCGAGCTCAGCCAGAAAAGGTTCAGATGGTTGCCCCAGAATACCAACCAAAATGTTGCTTTTGCTTGACTTCAGTGATACACCGGGGACCTGTGCAGTCAACGTGTTAT
>NW_007378882.1:78589-80270 GCF_000475195.1 Diaphorina citri | reverse complement strand
TAATTATAGTTGGGTTGAAAGCCAACCTCAGTGGTGTATGGGTTAGCACGGTGGACTTTGAATCTGGAGGTTGGTGGTTCGAGTTCAAGTCAAGTCATAAAATTTAGCGTTGTACCTATATTGAGCGGGGAACGACATTTGTGACAAGCATTTAAGTATGATTAACACAGATAAAAATTCCTCCCAAAATATTCCTACATGGGTTGAAGACGTTGGAGGACCTCCTGAAGGACCTTCCTTATCCAATGTAAAGTAACGACTTCTGAGATAACTTCAGTCTTCAGAGCACCAAGAGAAATTGACCTTATTCAACGTTAAACCATCTACCTTCATGTCAGTAAGAACGTTATCACACACAAAAGGTCCACTCTGAGGCTTCCGGTAAATCGTAAAGTTTGACGTCACGGCATATGCTCCCGTAGGCGATGACGTCATAATTCATGACTCCCGCTTCGTTTGTTTGTGCGCAAGCGTTTCTGCGCATTTTGACATTAAGTCTGACGTCACAACTCTTTGAACTTTTTAATTAGAACGGCAATTAAAAATTGAATTTTCGACCTTTTAAAGTTACTTTTTCGGAGTTTTGACTTCAGATTTGGATTTTTCACAACTTTTTACGAAGGAATCGACCTTTTATTCATAATTTTTACCCAACTGCAACTGCTCCATTAGGTATATCAACTACTATTATACGGTCATTAGGAAAGTGAAAGTCCTCTGGCTCTTGCCTGAATACCTGATGGGTGATTTCAAGAAATCCGGAGGGATATCCTCTTCAAATTTTTGGTCACCGAAACAACAATGGGTTGACCGTCTGTCATTGCATATCCGCCAAAAGATGAGCCTAATTATATCGGT
Source organism: Diaphorina citri (assembly GCF_000475195.1). Taxonomy (NCBI): domain Eukaryota; kingdom Metazoa; phylum Arthropoda; class Insecta; order Hemiptera; family Psyllidae; genus Diaphorina; species Diaphorina citri. The sequence goes on along the minus strand of NW_007378882.1, from coordinate 79,412 downwards.
GGACCTATAGGTAACAATTAATGTTCTAGTTTGTTGATTTTTCTTTTGTCTTTTGAAGGACACAGTAGAATTAGGTGAAAAGTTGACATTTCCAGAAGAACCAGAGAATAGGTAGGTAGGTATTGCGATTTAACAAATGTAGTTAAGGTACCTAAAGTGTAGGAATGCAGGTAGGTACCTAAATAACAAATGAATGAATAAATAAATTTATATCTAAATGTTGAACCCATGGCTATCGGGTACATAGCTATACATAGTACATACCGAGGCACGTATTACCCAGCCAACTCTAAAACTGAAAACAGCGCAGTGTGTTTTCTGCTTAACCCGTGAGTACACGCATTAAAAATCCGAACGTCAGTACACGCGTGTAGAGAAAAAATCTCACACCTGGTTTTGCTTTGTATTTCGTTCTGTTTGAAGAATTATGTAATATTTTTAAGATAGATTAAGTTGGTTTATGAATTCAAACTATATTTAAATTAATTTCAGCAACTTTTTTTTAAACAATTGCAGTTCGAACCCCTGGTTTGACATTTTTTTTAATTTTCCTAAGCAAAATAATGTACACGAATCGAATAAAGAGGGGATGATAATTGGGTATTTATTTACGTTTTTCAGTCATAAAGAAATCAGAAAATATAACACTTCTGAATTTGAACCAAACCGTTGAGCGGATTCGAACGGTCGAAATATTACCAATGAGGTCAAAAATGAAATAGGTATGATATAATTTTGTTTAAATTAATTTTTATTAATAATATAATTAATTATTAAAAGTAATTATCTCATTAAATTAAACTAAACAGTTTGTAACAGAACC
>NW_007378882.1:18265-77875 GCF_000475195.1 Diaphorina citri | reverse complement strand
AAAAAAAAAAAAAAAAAAAAACATGAATAAAGTCACATCCACCAATACCCAATATTCATTATTCACCTAGGGTGGGGCCTAATCCTCGCGTTAGGTAACGAGCTAAATTATGCACCTCTCTTTAGGAATCTAGACTTCAAACATCTTTATTATCCTGAACTCCCAGGGTGGGAATGTTTAAATTTAGTACCAAAACAGTAGGGAGTAGACCGGAGTACCTCACTGGTACTTGGACAATAATGAGATAATACGTTTCAGCAAAAAAAAAAAAAGATAATTCTTTGGGTAAATCTGCGCGTTACCTATAATAATGTAACTGATCAGAAGTTCATTATGTACCTACTACCTACCTACCTATCTCAATGAGTAGAAATAGAAATTTTATTGCTGTAGGTAGGTAATAGGTATTCTTGTGATTGCATGGGATAGGTAATTTTATTATTTTACAATGAACTTGCGAGGGTTTAAAAGGATTTAGCTTCAGATATGTGGGTAGAATTTACGTAAATTAATATTTACATAAATAGGTAACACCTAAGTCGATCTGGAAGATATTCCGTATAGTATAACTAATAAGTAATATTAGGTGTAGGGTTCTACCTACTCCAGTCCGACTGTATTCCACTTCTACTGACACTTCCATGTGCTTTCTCCTAAACATAGCTATCCTTGTTTAACATATTTTCTCCAAAATATTCACCTATTCCTCTGAGTTTAATATGTCATAGGCCATACCTACTCACAAAAAATTGAAGGTGCTAGCTATGTTTTTACTGACCGTTCAGTATGAAGGGCTTCATGGAATGTGCCCAAGGGTTTATTCTGTAGGTACCTAATATTAACAATAACACAAGATGTTTAACATATTTTCTCCAAAATATTCACCTATTCCTCTGAGTTTAATATGTCATAGGCCATACCTACTCACAAAAAATTGAAGGTGCCAGCTATGTTTTTACTGACCGTTCAGTTTGAAGGGCTTCATGGAATGTGCCCAAGGGTTTATTCTGTAGGTACCTAATATTAACAATAACACAAGACCAGGTTAGGGCCAATATTGAACAAGTTCTACCGTTTTTGCCGAGCGTGTGAGATTTTTTCCCTATGTGCGTGTACTCACGGGTTAAGTATTTCGGTAATAAACTTGACTGTCCACTTAATTATTTAACAAACGTCCAAAAACAAATTTGCAAATACATAATAAGTTTTGTTGGAAAAAAAAATGAGGCTTGTGAGAGTTGTGAGGTAAAAGCTTACCATTAGGTACCTACCTATATACGACTGTATTCAACTATTCACACAAACAGTACAAACACCTAAAAAAAAAAAAAAAAACATGAAAAAAGTCACATCCACTAATATTCAGTATTCACATAGGGTGGGGCCTAAAAAAAAAAAAAAAAAAAACATGAATAAAGTCACATCCACTAATATTCAGTATTCACATAGGGTGGGGCCTAATCGCCTAATCCTCGCGTTGGGTAACGAGCTAAATTATGCACCTCTCTTTAGGAATCTAGACTTCAAACATCTTTATTATCCTGAACTCCCAGGGTGGGAATGTTTAAATTTAGTACCAAAACAGTAGGGAGTAGACCGGAGTACCTCACTGGTACTTGGACAATAATGAGATAATACGTTTCAGCAAAAAAAAAAAAAGATAATTCTTTGGGTAAATCTGCGCGTTACCTATAATAATGTAACTGATCAGAAGTTCATTATGTACCTACTACCTACCTACCTATCTCAATGAGTAGAAATAGAAATTTTATTGCTGTAGGTAGGTAATAGGTATTCTTGTGATTGCATGGGATAAGTAATTTTATTATTTTACAATGAACTTGCGAGGGTTTAAAAGGATTTAGCTTCAGATATGTGGGTAGAATTTACGTAAATTAATATTTACATAAATAGGTAACACCTAAGTCGATCTGGAAGATATTCCGTATAACTAATAAGTAATATAATATTAGGTGTAGGGTTCTACCTACTCCAAGATCGGAAGAGCGGTTCAGCAGTGACACTTCCATGTGCTTTCTCCTAAACATAGCTATCCTTGTTTAACATATTTTCTCCAAAATATTCACCTATTCCTCTGAGTTTAATATGTCATAGGCCATACCTACTCACAAAAAATTGAAGGTGCCAGCTATGTTTTTACTGACCGTTCAGTTTGAAGGGCTTCATGGAATGTGCCCAAGGGTTTATTCTGTAGGTACCTAATATTAACAATAACACAAGATCCTAATCAAAGGAACATTAATTAACTTCGTTAAGAAGCAGACAAGAGCGCACACAAAGGTCCATACATCCGCGAAAACATATAAATTCTCCTCTAAATGAAGTAATAACTAATAGCTGAGCTTCCACGAAGAATAGACAGTGTTGGCCCTGGGCAGAAGTGGCAGACGCGCAGACAGAGATCTACGAATCACACTCTCTGAGCGTCAGCTCCGTGGACACTTAAATGCACTTGTCTTTGACAGCACAAAAACGTTCGCAATGATATAACATTCGGGTTCACCGGTTGCCAACTCAACGCACTATCTCCACCGTATCTAGGAACAAGTGTCCATTCAACCTACGTATCTATGGCTCAAGATCTGATAACATATTTCACTCATATGGACATTTGCATTAACCCGGGTTTTAGAAGGAAATTGTCGGAGTTCATTACTTCTACGGGGAGCTGAGGAAATCCTACGTAAACACATTTGAAGGGAACTATAACTTCTTCATTCGTAGGTAGGTACGTTCTTTTCTACCTTTTTGTTCATGTCTGAAACCGGAGAACTTATTAACCTTTACCTCAGAAGGATTTGAAAGTAAACCCGGGACGAGAGAAATGTCTCGACCTTACCACTAACAAGATACCAAGATCAAACATCTCATTAATAAAACTTCAACTAGGTACCTTACTTCTTGTAATGGACTTGATTATTTTAAAGGAACCATGGCTCTTGCCAATTTTGTTGCGAAGGAACAAGGAACCAATATCGGGTCAGTATCGGTATCAGATTTTGCTTTATCTCTTGCGAGATAATCGTGACCAAGTATTGTTTGGCCTGAACATGATAATTCGTTTAGAGTTTTAGAGGTCGGCCTTCGACTTTTCAAACTGAGGGCGGTGCAAGCGACCTGCCAAAATAAAAAGAAGGATAAGGACGAAAAAGAAAACGAAGAAGAAGGAGAAGAGGAAGAAGAAGAAGAAGAAAAAGAAGAAGAAGAAAACGAAGAAGAAGGAGAAGAGGAAGAAGAAGAAGAAGAAAAAGAAGAAGAAGAAAACGAAGAAGAAGGAGAAGAGGAAGAAGAAGAAGAAGAAAAAGAAGAAGAAGAAAACGAAGAAGAAGGAGAAGAGGAAGAAGAAGAAGAAGAAAAAGAAGAAGAAGAAAACGAAGAAGAAGGAGAAGAGGAAGAAGAAGAAGAAGAAAAAGAAGAAGAAGAAAACGAAGAAGAAGGAGAAGAGGAAGAAGAAGTTGAAGAGACATCGACGAAGAATCATTCTAGTGAATGAAAATGGAATACAAGTGGGCAGTAAGGTTACTAAACCCTGTAGGCATTCTGAAAGGCATGATGCCCGGGTACACAAGTCCTATGCACAATGCCTATGCAATCCAATGACACTCGCAGTGATATATTGGTTCAACCAGAGAGCTCTGGGTTTATAAATTATCGCCATAAATCTTCACAACCTCAGACTGAGAGCAAATACATATAAAGGAACTGATATCACAAACTCCTCATGATTGTGAACAATCTTAACTAAACTGATACGACGAAAACTCTTCAGGATCCTGAACAAATAGAAAGAGATAACCAAAAATCTCATGAAAGAGATAACCAAAAATCTCATGAAAGAGATACCAAAAATCTCACTAGTCTTGTAAGTAGAAGTGGATTCTGATGATACGGTTGAACCAGGATCATAATTCAAAGTATTTCACGCCATTGAAAAGTTTGAGAGAGTTATGCAAGATGAGAGAATCTGAGAGTCTTTCTAGTACCTGAGATCTGGCGCTGGGAACGTTTTCTAAGTATTTGCCCAACATGATTCATAATCGTATCCCAAGTACTCTGCTTGATATATCCCAAGTACCTTGGTTGATATGAAAGTAAAATGATTGATACAAGTTTAAGAAGCATATAGGTACAAGTAGGGCCGTATTTAGAGGGCCCGGGGCCCCTCTTTGGGCTTTCATTCTGTTCCTTTCCTGTGAAAATTTGGACCGGACTCTGAAAATTGGGAGTATCCCCCCCTGAACATCACTGTTTAGAGGTTTATAAGACTCTTGGACCCCGCTCAATACCATCCTGGATATCACCCTTTCTTCAGCATAAACCTATGTTCATAATTTCAAGAGTTCAAGCCTAGGTAGCTCGATATACAGACAGACACACATACAGGATTTATAATATTATTGGATTTATATGTTCAAACCACCAATTGAATCCTTAGACCACAAGCTCATAAACAATATCTTAGATAACCTTACCATATTGTCAACAAAAGAGACTGCCTTGGGCACACCATCCCGGTAGCTAAGCGGATTTCAATTTCTCAAAACTCATTTGGAGCAGAAGCATAAATTTTCAGGCTAACAGCTCTTGTTCTGTCTCTTGGAGATAAGACTCTCTGGGACCTCAGTCTTGGTTTTGATCTGGGGCCTCTGGTTTTGATTGTCCTAAAGTGGAGTCCGAGTATCCAATGTGGGGCTTTATTACGTGTGGTCTCGGATTTACTGGTAGAAGTCTAACTGGTACGCAGAAGTCGTTCTCCCCAGATGGTTTTATTGCTCTCAATTATGTCCCTTGTCCTGTATGACCAAGCCCATGGCAGATGGGTTATGAAGCTTCCAAGATGATTATCAAGTACCCAAGCTACCTCAGTATGAGATAAGAACAGATAGATTTACAAGATTACAACAGATAGAGCCTAATGCCGGGATTGCCGGACACTCATACTGACACCGTCTGACAGACCCGACCTGTCAGACGTGACAGACCCGGCCTGTCAGGCGGTCTGAGCGTGGATGGTCGGCAAGTCGGCATAATGGAGGACATCTCTGCATTTGCGTAAAAGTTTTGAATGAAAGGTCAAATTCCATGTAAAATTTTGCAGAAAATTCTCACAAATGGTTCCATATGGTTCTCTTGAAGGCCCAAAAGCCCATGAGTAACACAATTTATTTAATACCTCATTTCTATCGTCGACGTCGCGTACGCCAAGAATTAAAGTCCCATTATGCCAAAACCTCGATCTCTCTTCGTTCAGTGTGAGCTCTCCGAATCTATCTTGCAGCAAGCAGGATGCAAGCTTGAGCGTTCCATATGGTTCTCTTGAAGGCCCAAAAGCCCATGAGTAACATAATTTATTTAATACCTCATTTCTATCGTCAACGTCGCGTACGCTAAGAATAAAAGTCCCATTATGCCAAAACCTCGAACTCTCTTCGTTCAGTGTGAGCTCTCCGAATCTATCTTGCTGCTTGCAGCAAGCAGGATGCAAGCTTGAGAAGTGGACATTGTCCAACGCAGCTCTCGTATGAAGACAACAATAAAATATTTCAAAGATTCATTGACCTGCCTTGGTTCTGTCTTGCTCTGATGTAATTCAATCCCGTATGTGTTTTCACTGTGAGGAGCTCATGGGAAGGAAGATGTTCATAAGTCGACGAGAAAATTAGTTCACCTCACGATTTTATATTTAGTGTGTTTGTAATTTTGTAAACCTAAATACTTAATGTCTCTTTGTTCCACGATACCCTTGAATGGTTGGTCCGATTTTGATGAAATTTCGTAGACTCTTTCTCAGCATTTTTTAAAACTTTCTCTCTCTCTTTTTTCTGTACCGACAGGGGCCCTTTTTCTAAATAAATTCTATCCTATGGGCTGAATATTTTAATTGTAGTCTCACATTCGTATCTCTCTTGCCGTTCAACAATGGGGACTACAGACTGACAAAATCACCTTACCAACAAATGATCCTGGTGTTGGTCCTGCCTTCGGTGAATTTTTCTTTAAATACAATAGTCCGTCCACTATACCTTTTATTATTAGTAATAATAGAGGAAGGACGGACTAAAAAGTGAAAAATTCTGGACCTTCACATTTCATTTCACGGGGTATTCAAATTGACTTGAAGCCTGTATTTCAGATCAGTCACCACTCCGGCTGTGTCCACTCAATCCACTCCATATGACTCATAAGGCGAGAGCATTATAATAAACTGTTTTTTAGCCTCGAGCCAGAGCAAACCTTGAAAATGGCGAACCAGCAACCGAGCTTAGCAGTCTACTATCTAACAAGTTCGCGAGTCCACTTGAGCTTTGGAGAAAAAAAAATCAAGTTCAGAAATTTGGCTACACCATGACATCAAAACAAAATTTCTGCATTCCAGGACAGAAATTTTCTGATCGGGCTTTTTCGTTCCCGGATAGAAGTTGACTTATTAAAGAATTCGTCCAGCCTAGTTGGTGTGATTACCCACCTAGGAACACGCTGTGACTGGGAATTATGTAAATTGGAGGAATTTTGGGCTGATTCCTCCAATATAGTCTGTAAATCAATCGTGACAAAAAATAACGCCTAAAATTTGTTTGTTTTACACTTCCTTGTTCATGCTTCAAGCTAACCTTTTCTCAAATACACCTAATTACCCCTGGGTGTATAAAATGCACATAGGTAAATAGGTACCTTCCCATTTACCCACATAAATACCTCTTTATAACTACTCATATCTATGGGACTTCAAACATCTTTATTATCCTGAACTCCCAGGATGGGAATGTTTAAATTTAGTACCAAAACAGTAGGGAGTATTCCGGAGAACCTCACTGGTATTTGGACAATAATGAGATAATACGTTTCAGCGGAAAAAAAAACATGCTAATTCTTTGGGTAGATCTGCGAGTTACCTATAATAATGTAACCGATCAGAAGTTCATTATGTACCTACTACCTACCTACCTACCTACCTATCTCAATGAGTAGAAATAGAAATTTTATTGCTGTAGGTAGGTAATAGGTATTCTTGTGATTGCATGGGATAGGTAATTTTATTATTTTACAATGAACTTGCGAGGGTTTAAAAGGATTTAGCTTCAGATCGATTCCCGCCCGGGGCGGATTTTATCCTGATTGGATAATGTTCGTTCTCGGAACGGCTGGCTTTCCTCCTATCCTGTCTTCCTTCTTTCTTCGATTTCAAGACGATAAGACCCTAGCAGTTACAGTTCCCTCTGTCAAACCTCTTAAAAAAAAAATCGCCTTAAAGAAATGCGAAAGCAGCTCTGAGCTACATTTTTCTCTCCTCTGACCACTCCTTTTGATGTCCTTTACGAGGGATAATCTTAACAACTCTTTATTCAATTCATAAAGTATGCACACCATAAAAAGTAGGTGTACTTAGGTGCCTCTACCTACTTATAATATCAAAGTAGCACTCCATACTTAAAGCTAATCCATCTTGTATACCAAAATGTTAAGACGGCTTGGAAATGTCAAAGTTATTACAATGTAAATTGGAAAGTTCTGTTATTTTTTGTTATTTTGATCAAAGAAGAAGACACAAGGATGTCTACACTCTGCTTGGCTCTTGAAATATTAATTTATTATATGGACAATTTCATTGATGGACAATTTTGTCCCTAATTTATTGGACCTAACAGTCCAATTCTTGGTGACAAACTGATAAAGGGCGGGACTGTCGCCAAAGATTAGAGACTAAATTGCTGACATCAGTGGTCTTTTGGGGTTAATGACCCATTGAGATATCTAAAACCTTTTGTTTAAAAAAAAAAAAAAAAAAAAAAAAACATTGATGGACAGTTTTGTCCCTCATTTATTGGACCTACAGTCCAACTCTTGGCGACAAACTGATAAAGGGCGGGACTGTCGCCAAAGCTTAGAGGCTTAGAGACTAAACTGCTGACATCAGTGGTCTTTGGGGTTAATGACCCCATGAGATATCACCTTTCTGGGAGATAAAATAATAATAATAAATAAATAAAATAATTAAATAATAATAACCGAATACCCGATATTGGGCAATAAGGCACTTAGCTACTCGTAAATCCAAACTTAGATTAACTTGTATTTTATGGTGTATCTTTGGATCTACATTTTTATATTTCTTGAACGAAAATGGTTCTTTTTCGACTTTTTCAGATATGGTATAATTTCGTGATAAAGTATGCGTTTTAAAAAGGTAATATAATTTCCAACATAAAAATATCGAGCGATATGATTCCAACAGGTTCTGTAAGGTGCTAATCTTTATTGACAAATTTTAATGAGAACACCTAAAAAGTTGTATAATGTCCGCATAATAAAACTGTAAGTCCAACATCTAAACTCAAAGATTCAAATTGGATTTTCTGAGAACCCATTTGAGTTTCTTGATTTTTACTTTCTATTACCCTTACGTATTTTTTTTTACATCAGTTTTAGAATTACACCGGATCAGAGAACCATATTATTCCAAATCCAAAATGTCTTTCTTAGAATCACCTATAACGTCTTTATTCAGTAAATTATTCTGATTCAAATTGGGGCTGTGAATTATTTTGAAAAGCAATAAAACAAGGGTACCTAATCGCCTAATCCTATGCTTTTACCTGTGATTACACCGGATCAGAGAACCATATTATTCCAAATCCAAAATGTCTTTCTTAGAATCACCTATAACGTCTTTATTCAGTAAATTATTCAGATTCAAATTGGGGCTGTGAATTATTTTGAAAAGCAATAAAACAAGGGTAGGTACCTAATCCTATGCTTTTACTTGTCATACCTGAAAGTTTTCCGAACTACCATAAGATAAAGAGCCGCTCTGGCGTGGCGGGTGGCAGGAGGCTCCAAAACAAAAACGTAAGAAACAAAGTTGTGGATCTTTGAAAACAAGGCTTTTGACTAGTTGAGCATGAATAGGTTATGTTTTCGGGGTTTAAGTAATTGTAACTCATCAATCTCTGTTGACAACTGGAGAGGGGAATGGGAGATAAATGATGGGAGAGGGGGGTGGGGGAGAGGAAGGACGGGGGGTATGGAAGATACCAATGACAAGAGTAGGACACTGGAAATTTCAGAATATTGATTTAAATGTTGGAGCGACTCCTGAACGTTTGCTAGAGGAAATTGAGCAACTGAGCCAAAACGATTGCCTGAAGGTACCTCCGTGAAAATGCTTGCAGGGTGGTGACTTCAAGTTGGGACTTCAAAGATCGTAAAATAAAAGGAAAATATTACAACTAGGTGCATTACAACTAGGTGCTCATTACAACGAGGTGCTCTAACCTGTTGTGAGTCAGAGCGCCTATTTTACAGAATTTTACAGATTGACAAACATATTTTGTCCCCCCGGTAAAATTCTGATCAACCTTGCAGGGAGGCTTTTGAACGTCAAGACGTCCGACCTATATTTCATCAACTTGAGATACTAAAAGGTCAAAAACCTGTCTCGGTGGTGTAGTGGTCAAGGCGCTCGCCTGGTAAACAGGAGGGCGTGGGTTCAATTCCAGCCGAGGTATGGACTTTTATTCTCAATATAGTTTGATAATTTGACCACAATAAGAGTAGTAGCCTACTGCTTTTGTAAAGGGACTTTTCATGCGAGCAGTATAAATAAGCACTATTATTATAAAAAACGTCCTCCCAAGACTGGTACAGTTCCGGAAAACACAAGCGTGGTGAACTGACAAATGTTGACACAGGTGATTTGGATTAATGGTTTACACCTCGGTGTATTCAAGTGCAGCACTCATGACCAAGTTTGATGGCATTCTGAGTGATGATGAAGATTATGATCGAGTTTAAGATGAGGGTTATTAATGTAGACTGTAGAGCATCAAGTGTCCATCTCCTGAGTTGGAATAGGATTGATGACATTCTGAGTGATGTTGAAGATTATGATCGAGTTGCATTGTCCGTAAGATATACGAGTACCTAGTTCAAAGTTTCCCCATAATATTGTAGGTAATTTCGTTCAGGACAGCCACACTACTATCACGTGACGTGAGCTCACCGTTTAATAGGACTTTTTTATATTTATAAAAGATGCAGTCCTGCCCTCTAACTGATATTACAGAAGAAAAAATGAAATAAAGACGGAGAAGAAAAGAAAGAAGAAGAAGAAGAAGAAGAAGAAGAAGAAGAAGAAGAAGAAGAAGAAGAAGAAGAAAACCAAGAATAAGAAATACCTAGATAGGTACATCAACAAGGTTCGAACTCAGATAGATATTGTTCACCTGACTGAGGGGAGATTGATCGTGAGTAAGCCATCATGAGTGAACAATCCATGAATGCCATGACAATGCGAAATGTCATGTTTGTTGATGTTAACATTATTAACATACTGAACTCAATTCTATGCGAGTCATACACAGTTTGTCCGATAGTAAGTACCTATGTACCTGTAATTTACATACTTATTGGTAGTCTCTTCAGAGCTTTGGCCTGATTATAGGTACATAATTATGGATCCTAATTTCATGAAGAGAAAAGCTAAAGGTGTGTCCAAACATAGGCAACGGCCGTTGTTCGACCATCGTTCGATGTCGAACGACGGCCGGTGTGGACACACCTTTAGATTTATCAAGTGCGGGCCGGACTTTATCCTTTACAGGTAAGGTTTGTTCTCGGAATGGCTGGCTTTCTCCTGCCCTGTCCTCCTTCTTTCTTCGTTTTCGGGACGATAAGACTTTAGCACTTCCAACCTCCCTATGATACAAGTTGTCGCACAGGTAAATTTGGTATAATGTGTAGACTTCTATCGGTAGCAAAGTGTTAAAGCCTTGGGTACCTGACAATTCCAGACGGGTATTTTCATCCTCGTTTGTTAGGAAATTTAATTTCCCTCTAATCAAATGAGAATCAAATTTATTAACTCCAAACTCCAAGACGGTGTATTCATAAGACCTGTTGTACAAGACCAGAGTGCAAGAACTGACCACAGATTGATAATCCCAGCCCACGCTGTGAGCCGAGCAAAGACCTAGTGACAAGTATGGGCGACCAATCCCTAGGTCCATAGTAAATATAGTTACCTATAATACCGATCACAGTCAACATGGTCTGTATAATAAGCACTAACTGATTGACAATAACTGATAGACTCAGCCCAGTTACCCAAGAACGGAAGGATTTTTGACAAGCGGTGCACAACTGCACAGTGTAGAAGTGCAAAAAGAAATAACGGTGCACCTGCCTCCGTGGTGTAGGGGTCAAGGCGCTCACCTGGTAAAAAGGAGGGCGGGGGCTCTATCCCAGCCGAGGAATAAAATTGGATGCTCGTTTATATGAGAACTTAGTCACAAAATAAGAGCTCTAAGGCCAGAGACCTGACAAGTACACCTGATCCTTCCAACCTCCCTATGATACAAGTTGTCGCACAGGTAAATTTGGTATAATGTGTAGACTTCTATCGGTAGCAAAGTGTTAAAGCCTTTGGTGCCTGACAATTCTAGACGGGTATTTTTATCCTCGTTTGTTAGGATATTTAATTTCCCTCTAATCAAATGAGAACATGTGGGGCTTTATTACGTGTGGTCTCGGATTTACTGGTAGAAGTCTAACTGGTACGCAGAAGTCGTTCTCCCCAGATGGTTTTATTGGTTTTATTGCTCTCAATTATGTCCCTTGTCCTGTATGACCAAGCCCATGGCAGATGGCTTATGAAGCTTCCAAGATGATAAGTATCAAGTACCCAAGCTACCTCAGTATGAGATAGGAACAGATAGATTTACAAGATTACAACAGATAGAGCCTAATGCCGGGATCGCCGGACATTCATACTGAGACCGTCTGACAGACCCGACCTGTCAGATGGTCTGACAGACCCGACCTGTCAGACGGTCTGACAGACCCGACCTGACAGACCCGGCCTGTCAGATGCCAGGATCGCCGGACATTCATACTAAGACTGTCTGACAGACCCGACCTGTCAGACGGTCTGAGCGTGGATGGTCGGCATAATGGAGGACATCTCTGCATTTGCGTAAAAGTTTTGAATGAAAGGTCAAATTCCATGTAAAATTTTGCAGAAAATTCTCACAAATGGTTCCATATGGTTCTCTTGAAGGCCCAAAAGCCCATGAGTAACATAATTTATTTAATACCTCATTTCTATCGTCAACGTCGCGTACGCCAAGAATAAAAGTCCCATTATGCCAAAACCTCGAACTCTCTTCGTTCAGTGTGAGCTCTCCGAATCTATCTTGCAGCAAGCAGGATGCAAGCTTGAGAAGTGGACATTGTCCAACGCAGCTCTCGTATGAAGACAACAATAAAATATTTCAAAGATTCATTGACCTGCCTTGGTTCTGTCTTGCTCTGATGTAATTCAATCCCGTATGTGTTTTCACTGTGAGGAGCTCATGGGAAGGAAGATGTTCATAAGTCGACGAGAAAATTAGTTCACCTCATGATTTTTTATTTAGTGTGCTTGTAATTTTGTAAACCTAAATACCTAATGTCTCTTTGTTCCACGATACCCTTGAATGGTTAGTCCGATTTTGATGAAATTTCGTAGACTCTTTCTCAGCATTTTATAAAAATTTCTCTCTCTCTCCTTTTTCTGTCCCGACAGGGGCATTTTTTCTAAATAAATTATATCCTATGGGCTGAATATTTTAATTGTAGTCTCACATTCGTATCTTTCTTGCCGTTCAACAATCGGGACTACAGACTGACAAAATCACCTTACCAACAAATGATCCTGGTGTTGGTCCTGCCTTCGGTAAATTTTTCTTTCAAAAAAGTGAAAAATTCTGGACCTTCACATTTCATTTCACGGGGTATTCACATTTCTTACATCATCCTGAGCATGATTCTCAAATGTTCTACACCTAAAAGTTTATACCTATGTTGCTCTAAGTTAGAAGGGTGTTACATTTGTTTTATTCCCCGACATAGCTAGGTAGGTACTGTGATTATTTTGAAATGAAGACTTGGAATGGCTAGCAGCTGTGAAGAGTAGGCAGTATTCTAGTTTCATCAGTCGGTTCTGAATTTTTGTATTGCAATACTTTGCTACAATTTTATTTTGATATTTTTTTCAATAGGCAAACATGAGTCTGCTCAAGGCACCAAACCAAAAGAAGCCCTTGCGAGACAAAGCCAACCAACCGAACCCTTGCGAAACAAAGCCAACCTACCAGAAAGAACGAAGCAAAGCGAAGGAACACAAATCGAAATACAATGTGGAAGAATACAAGGAAAAGGAGTACATTTATATGCTAGATAAAACTCTCATATTGACCGAACCGCAGCGTATCCCCATCAGTGAGACTAAAATAAAAATCAACAAACCTGTCCCACGCATCAAAAGACGTATCCCTCAAGATGCAAAGTATATGCAAGAGTATGAGAAATACAAAAACATGGAAGCTGAGGAGGCCAACACCACTGAGCCAAATGATAGACTTTTGAACAATATAGTGAGAGAAGCTAACACTATTGCACAAGAAGCCAAAAGCTTGCATGAACATTTCGAGAGGCTTAGTGAACAATACAAGTGGAAGATGGATAACTTCCAACCTCCCTATGATACAAGTTGTCGCACAGGTAAATTTGGTATAATGTGTAGACTTCTATCGGTAGCAAAGTGTTAAAGCCTTAGGTGCCTGACAATTCCAGACGGGTATTTTTATCCTCGTATGTTAGGAAATTTAATTTCCCTCTAATCAAATGAGAATCAAATTTATTAACTCCAAACTCCAAGGGATAAAATGATGATTCTTAATCAAGTTACGCTTTAAAGATTGAAATTATTACTCTCTCCTATCCTAGGTATTCAGAAAAACGAGATGTTAATCGAAAAGTTATTCGCCAATCTCGGAACGAATAATGTCATCAATCTGAACGAGATCAAGCAGCAAATAGACACCGAGATAAAAGAGCAAGATCAATACCTCGAGCTGCTTCTCAATACAGACAAGAGAATCATCAATGAAGTAGAGAAAATATCCAAGGATGGGATAGCAAAATATAACAGACCTAATATTGGGGAGACCAATGTGGGAGCTATTCGTGGAGACCACATGCAAAGCAAGAGTGTTTCAGAGACTTACACATTACCGAAGATATTCTATCTGTTAAAAGCTCGAGAGAAGCGAAGTGCAGCACTCATGACCAAGTTTGATGGCATTCTGAGTGATGATGAAGATTATGATCGAGTTTAAGATGAGGGTTATTAATGTAGACTGTAGAGCATCAAGTGTCCATCTCCTGAGTTGGAATAGGATTGATGACATTCTGAGTGATGTTGAAGATTATGATCGAGTTGCATTGTCCGTAAGATATACGAGTACCTAGTTCAAAGTTTCCCCATAATATTGTAGGTAATTTCGTTCAGGACAGCCACACTACTATCACGTGACGTGAGCTCACCGTTTAATAGGACTTTTTTATATTTATAAAAGATGCAGTCCTGCCCTCTAACTGATATTACAGAAGAAAAAATGAAATAAAGACGGAGAAGAAAAGAAAGAAGAAGAAGAAGAAGAAGAAGAAGAAGAAGAAGAAGAAGAAGAAGAAGAAGAAGAAAACCAAGAATAAGAAATACCTAGATAGGTACATCAACAAGGTTCGAACTCAGATAGATATTGTTCACCTGACTGAGGGGAGATTGATCGTGAGTAAGCCATCATGAGTGAACAATCCATGAATGCCATGACAATGCGAAATGTCATGTTTGTTGATGTTAACATTATTAACATACTGAACTCAATTCTATGCGAGTCATACACAGCTTGTCCGATAGTAAGTACCTATGTACCTGTAATTTACATACTTATTGGTAGTCTCTTCAGAGCTTTGGTCTGACTATACATATGGGTATATGGATCCCAATTTCATGAAGAGAAAAATCGAAAGGTGTATCCAAACATAGGCAACGGCCGTCGGTCGACCATCGTTCGATTTCGAACGACGGCTGGTGTGGACACACCTTTAGGTTTATCAAGTGCGAGCCGGATTTCATCCCATACAGGTAAGGTTTGTTCTCGGAAAGGCTGGCTTTCTCCTGCCCCGTCGTCCTTCTTTCTTCGTTTACCAAACGGTGCGACCCGTACCAACCTAACGGATATGAAAATCTAATTACAATATTCATGAACGGAGAGCTTGAAGCTTGAATGTTTACTTGTACAATGTAAGTTCAAATCACCACGGAGAATTATACACAACGAATTAATAATATGTAGATTGTAGAGATGTATAATTTATTTGTTAACCCATGATAGTTATGGTGGTGCGAATTCGGCTCAAATAGGTGTGAAGTCCGTGGAAACAATGTTAACAAAATCTGAGGTCTATTTCGGGCCTCATGTGCTTCAATAACCAAGAACGTATTATTGGAGGAGGTGTAAAAAAATCATCATTACCTACTCTCTACGTTGTATTTATTTCCTTTCAGATTTCTGACATTTGCCGCGACAATTGATACCAGACTAACAAACTAATTTTTAAAACAATTTAATGTCCTTTGCGATGATTCAGGACACGAAGGATTAACTATGGAAAGAATCAAATGGAAAGGCACTGGAGATTTTGTACTGAAGCTCTATTTACATTCACTTTGGCATAGAATCATTGAACAAATGAACGTAGGTATTTGTGTGATTGCGCCTATAGATCCAACAAAGGTAGGTAACAATGTAACAAATGAACGCATTTGTGTTTGTATAGATCCAACAAAGGTATTATACCAAACGGTGCGACCCGTACCAACCTAACGGATATGAAAATCTAATTACAATATTCATGAACGGAGAGCTTGAAGCTTGAATGTTTAGTTGTACAATGTAAGTTCAAATCACCACAGAGAATTATACACAACGAATTAATAATATGTAGAGATGTATAATTTATTTGTTAACCCGTGATAGTTTTGGTGGTGCAAATTCGGCTCAAATTGGTGAAGTCCGTGGAAACAATGTTAACAAAATCTGAGGTCTGTTTTGGGCCTCCTCCTCAACTCCTCATGTGCTTCAATAACCAAGAACCTATTATTGGAGGAGGTGTAAAAAAATCATCATTACCTACTCTCTACGTTGTATTTATTTCCTTTCAGATTTCTGACATTTGCCGCGACAATTGATACTAGACTTAAATAACAAACTAATTTTTAAAACAATTTAATGTCTTTTGCGATGATTCAGGACACGAAGGGTTAACTATGGGAAGAATCAAATGAAAAGGCACTGGAGATTTTGTACCGAAGCTCTATTTACATTCACTTTGGCATAAAATCATTGAACGAAAATGAACGTAGGTATTTGTGTGATTCCGCCTATAATTATGTAGATCCAACAAAGGTAGGTAACAAATGAACGCATTTGTGTTTGTAATTTTGTATAGATCCAACAAAGGTATTACAATAACATTGATATAGTGTTGTCTATTAATATCTGCTATAGTCTTAAATGAACATGAAGGTGAATGTCAGAATGAAGTTCAGGACAAATATAGACGCGATAGAATAAGGACATGATCACGGTGTCACTACTGATTTAAAGTCTGGTACACACGTACGTATGATAATCGATAGGTAATACTATTTTATGATCTGAGAGAAAAATCGTAGGTATGTATGTATGGACGTAAAAGTGTAAAATATTCGTACTTTGAGTACCGGGAAAAACTGTGGGATTTAGGTATCGTTCGATTTGATTGTAGGAAAAATCGTGTGTACGTACGTAGGTAAAACTGTGTAAAAATTCCGTGTTCTATGCTGTGAGTTCTGGAGAAAATTGCCAATCGATCGATTTGATCGACCTGAACCGTCCATACTGCCTCGATAACATAAATTCACCTCGGTCGATTGACGGCCGGTCGACTATGTTTGGACGCCGTCAGAGTGTGAAACATGCCTTTAATGTGGGTAACACTTACTTATGTACGAGTATTATGTAGGTATATTACTTGTAAGACATATAGGTAACTAAAGCTAATTTGTATTCATAACAATGTATATTATCTGCTATAGTCTTAAATGAACATGAAGGTGAATGTCAGAATGAAGTTCAGGACAAATATAGACGCGATAGAATAAGGACATGATCGCAGTGTCACTAGTCTAAAGCTTGGTACACACGTATCTACGATAATCTATAGGTAGGTAATCCGATTTTATGATCTATTATTAAGAGAAAAATCGTACCTACGTATAAAAGTAAAACTGTAAAATATTCGTACTTTGAGTACCGGGAAAAACTGTGGGATTTAGGTATCGTTCGATCTGATTGTAGGAAAAATCATGTGGAAAAATCGTGTAGGAAAAATCATGTGTAGGTAAAACTGTGTAAAAATTCCGTGTTCTATGCTGTAAGTTCTGGAGAAAATTGCAATCAATCGATCGATTTGATCGACCGGCCGTCGATCGACCTGAACCGTCCACACTGCCTCGATAACATAAATTCCCCTCGTCGAACGACGGCCGGTCCACTAGGTTTGGACGCCGTCAGAGTGAATCAGGCTTTATGGTATACATGCCTTTAATGTGGGTAACACTTACTTATGTACAAGTATTATGTAGGTAACTAGGTATATTACTTGTAAGACATATATTATAGGTAAGTAAAGCTAATTTGTATTCATAACAATGTATAAAATTCCATTTTTCCTCAATTAGCTACTTTATGGAAACATGGCGACCTTTTGTGGTCGTCCGTTACGACCTCTGATTGGATAAAAGTAGACCGCACTGATCAATACAGCTGATAACTTATGAGTATTACTTGTTGCCTACTTTGTTGTACATTGCAATACTGAACTTACATTATCTTTACACATTTCACTGAAAAATGCTAAGAAATTCCAAAGGTGATTTGTGCACAAGAAAGAGAATAATTTATACTGAGGACTGAAGGAGCTCCTTGGGACCTTTTGTGGTCGTCCGTTACGACCTCTGATTGGATAAAAGTAGACCGCACTGATCAATACAGCTGATAACTTATGAGTATTACTTATTGCCTACTTTGTTGTACATTGCAATACTGAACTGACATTATCTTTACACATTTCACTGAAAAATGCTAAGAAATTCCGAAGGTGATTTGTGCACAAGAAAGAGAAGAGTTTATACTGAGAACTGAAGGAGCTCCTTGGAATGCAAGACAGATTTTTCATTTTTCCAATGTTGTAGGACTTGTAGGTGCTATTCTTATCAATTTTACTGTTTTGACTTTCTTTTTCAGGTCAACAAATTGGATAACACTAATGATCGCTGCAAAAACTTTTGCGCGGCTGGGAATTGAACCCGGGCCCTCTGGTCTGACGGAATTGCTTATTATCTTTATTGAAGTAGGTATTACATTCTACATTGGTGTGACTTTAAGTTAAGTGTGCCAGTCTGGTAATCACACATGATTAACTCCATCATTCTCATGTCCAAAAAGAGCCTCACAATTTGGCCTGGTTACCTTCCATTCAAGAGTCCATAACAAAAATTTCACCAAACCCAAATTGATTTGAAGAACTGCATCTCATTAATTTCATGGGCACTCATGATTATGATTCGGTATAAAATTCGATTCCTTTCAAGGTGATGTTCCGTAATCTCGTAACCAATCAAGGTGTTAATGTGCGGCTATTCTAAATTAAAGCTCAGCGCAAACATAATTAAAAAGTAAACCTATTTAAATTTGAGCATGATTATGAAAACGTTTAGGCGTTGAAAAAAATAAACACCCATTACTTGGAGCTCAGCGCAAACATAATTAAAAAGTAAACCTATTTAAATTTGAGCATGATTATGAAAACGTTTAGGCGTTGAAAAAAATAAATACCCATTACATCCAACCAAAACCAAGTTTCACACATACGAAAGAATCTGAAGATATCAAAAATCTCTGGAAAACCTTCCTCCCAGCATATTTGGATATGAAAACAAATGCGAACCGCGGTTCCTCGTTAATTCAGAGCGCCTAAAGAAATCGTGAATTCGTGACCAATTATACCGATCATAACGTATTATTTGGCCTTAAAAAAACTAATGTTATGTATTTGGATCGAATTAAAATTCACTTTCGTGTCACGTGTTGCACAGATCTGGCTTGGTTTCAGCAGGTCTTGGTTTATTACCAAACGAACCCGGTGGTAAATAACCATAATTAAACCAATGACAAGAGTAGGACACTGGAAATTTCAGAATATTGATTTAAATGTTGGAGCGACTCCTGAACGTTTGCTAGAGGAAATTAAGCAACTGAGCCAATACGATTGCCTGAAGGTACCTCCGTGAAAATGCTTCCAGGGTGGTGACTTCAAGTTGGGACTGCAAAGATCACCAATGACAAGAGTAGGACACTGGAAATTTCAGAATATTGATTTAAATGTTGGAGCGACTCCTGAACGTTTGCTAGAGGAAATTGAGTAACTGAGCCAACGATTGCCTAAAGGTACCTCCGTGAAAATGCTTGCAGGGTGGTGACTTCAAGTTGGGACTTCAAAGATGGTAAAATAAAAGGAAAATATCCTCCTTAAAGACATTACAACTAGGTGCTCTAACCTGTTGTGAGTCAGAGCGCCTATTTTACAAAATTTTACAGATTGACAAACATTTGTCCCCCCGGTAAAATTCTGACCAACCTTGCAGGGAGGCTTTTGAATGTCAAGACGTCCGACCTATATTTCATCAACTTGAGATACTAAAGGGTCAAAAACCTGTCTCGGTGGTGTAGTGGTCAAGGCGCTCGCCTGGTAAACAGGAGGGCGTGGGTTCAATCCCAGCCGATACTGCTTTTGTAAAGGGACTTTTCATGCGAGCAGTATAAATAAGCACTATTATTATAAAAAACGTCCTCCCAAGACTGGTACAGTTCCGGAAAACACAAGCGTGGTGAACTGACAAATGTTGACACAGGTGATTTGGATTAATGGTTTACACCTCGGTGTATTCATAAGACCTGTTGTACAAGACCAGAGTGCAAGAACTGACCACAGATTGATAATCCCAGCCCACGCTGTGAGCCGAGCAAAGACCTAGTGACAAGTATGGGCGACCAATCCCTAGGTCCATAGTAAATATAGTTACCTATAATACCGATCACAGTCAACATGGTCTGTATAATAAGCACTAACTGATTGACAATAACTGATAGACTCAGCCCAGTTACCCAAGAACGGAAGGATTTTTGACAAGCGGTGCACAACTGCACAGTGTAGAAGTGCAAAAAGAAATAACGGTGCACCTGCCTCCGTGGTGTAGGGGTCAAGGCGCTCACCTGGTAAAAAGGAGGGCGGGGGCTCTATCCCAGCCGAGGAATAAAATTGGATGCTCGTTTATATGAGAACTTAGTCACAAAATAAGAGCTCTAAGGCCAGAGACCTGACAAGTACACCTGATCGGGTCCGCCTGTCAGGTCTACCTGATACCTGATGAGCACACACAACACTATTAGGTAGACCTGACAGGCGGACCTGATCAGGTGTATCAGTCAGGTCTTTGAAAATGTTTCAGGCGTAATCCTCGCCCAGTGTACAGTGGTTACCTTTCACTCGAAAGTATCTGTATTTGGAGCTCTGGACCGGATATTGTATCATTTAGCATGCTGTTCCTGAATCTATCGTTTTCCAGAATCCAGGGCCAGGGCATAAGTAAAACCGATACTCTTGTCTTCGAAAACATCACTCCAGAGCACTTGGAAATATCAAGTCTCGCATTGCTAAACTTCAACCTTTCCTGCCTGTGCGAATGTGTGCAAGGAATTTGCCACATGTCTTTGTTTTCAAGTTGCACTGATCACTGTCATCTCGGCCAAGACAAACATTAATTTTATGACCGGTCAACGTTTGCAGCGAGACATGATCTCATAAATCGAAAAGAAATTCTCAGGCAACAAGAGATAACAATAGAAGCCGGAGTGGAAACTGGTATGAGCATACATAGGTAGACTCACTGGATGCACTGACGAGTTCTGTAGAAACCACAAGTGTCAGTCTAGGAATACCTGCGATATCGACAGAGGAAGTTCACAATACAATAACGATCTTGCCGTGGTACTTGTTTGATAATATTTGAACCATCATTGGTTTTACAATTCTCTTAGTAAGTATGCTCTTTCTACTAACCATGTTTCAATGAAATCAGGAATCTACGTCAATCATCCTACCGACATATCATGGATCACCATGAAAAATGTTACAGTGAATGGGTCCAAAGTTCGACCCAATTCAGATAATGAAATAATATGATGCTGGAGGTAAGAAAAGCAAATACAAGTACGAATACTCCCAACACTTGAAACTTCAATGTTAATATAAATGAAGGGAATTACACATGTGGCATATCATTATGATCTAACATTGAAATTACCGAGATATACCTGGAGGTGTTGGATGCAAGGTGCACTGTGCAGTATTTCCAACCAAACTTGATATCTAATTACTAACTACTATCGAAAATATCAAAACTCATTGCCTTATAGGATCTAGTGGAGGTACCCGTGAGCTAAATGGAACAGTATTCAGCTTGAAAATTGTGGTAAGCACACCCAAGAGAGAATTCTCTTGCTCAATAATAAATTGAAAACGGATCAAGTTTTCAGACTAAGGTTAATTTAACTCTTAGGTAATTGTCAGGATATTCACTGGATTCAAATAAGTTGCATATGGAAACCACAAAACTGTAAGCTCTTGTCACTACCACACATAATGCCCTGAACACTGAGTATGGAACATTGCTTATTACAGCAAGATAGAGTATCAGAACAGAAACAAGCTGGGTCCGTCCCTCCGGGAATTTTTTGGTCCGTAGTTTATTCATTTTCACTTTTCAATGACTAGAAATACAATACTTATAGGTACAGGGGTAAATCCAGTCCCTATCTCTGCAAAGGACATAAAATGCTAACGTTCCTCAAATTCTCTATTCCATCTTTGCAATATTGAAGATCAAAACTCTCAAAGAATGACCTGGTAAATCCAGACCAAAGAATTGTCAAGCACAGACAAAATCTCCTTTTTACCCAAGTACATATTGACAATGCATACAATTTCTCAACACCAGACCAAAGAATTGTCAAGCACAGACAAAATCTCCTTTTTACCCAAGTACATATTGACAATGCATACAATTTCTCAACACTTTCAGCGTTTCAGCCGTAAAGCCTGCGGTAGTTCTTGTTTCTCCACAAAACAATGTCTTACAATGTGACTATAATTCTGCAATGGTTTTCACTTTTCAATGACTAGAAATACAATACTTATAGGTACAGGGGTAAATCCAGTCCCTATCTCTGCAAAGGACGTTCCTCAAATTCTCTATTCCATCTTTGCAATATTGAAGATCAAAACTCTCAAAGAATGACCTGGTAAATCCAGACCAAAGAATTGTCAAGCACAGGCGAAATCTCCTTTTTACCCAAGTAGGTACACATTGACAATGCATGCAATTTCTCAACACTTTTAGCCCTAAAGCCTGCGGTAGTTCTTGTTTCTCCACAAAACAATGTCTTACAATGTGACTATGTTACAGATGTCATGCTTACATTACAGATCAGCGAACAGATACCTACTTATAAGTATTATAGGTATTCAATAACTAAACCATAGCCGCAATTACGCAATGGTTACATTGTTATAAGTTATAATATTATGTTGCTCTGAATATGATGTAGCCTTCTGAGAATTTATATCGACCTTATCCAGAACCGACTGAATCACTAGGAAATCTGCTCTCTTAGAAAAGTCTTGGAACAGTTTCATTATCTACATTCCTTTCTTAATGTATTCAATCAACAATTTCTCTATATCTTGAACGTAACTTTGTTGTTAATTGATGTCGTAAACCATTTTATGCTTTACCCGAAGACCCCGAAGTAGCAATTTGATGCTTACATTACAGATCAGCGAACAGATACCTACTTATAAGTATTATAGGTATTCAATAACTAAACCATAGCCGCAATTACGCAATGCTTACATTGTTATAAGTTATAATATTATGTTGCTCTGAATATGATGTAGCCTTCTGAGAATTTCAATCGACCTTATCCAGAACCGACTGAATCACTAGGAAATCTGCTCTCTTAGAAAAGTCTTGGAACAGTCTCATTATCTACATTCCTTTCTTAATGTATTCAATCAACAATTTTTCTATATCTTGAACGTAACTTTGTTGTTAATTGATGTCGTAAACCATTTTATGCTTTACGATCCGGCCCGAAGACCCCGAAGTAGCAATTTAAATACCCTGATCATCAGGTAACAGGAAGTTGGAACTGTGCCCACTGTTCAGTTTGGGGCGATTCGATTGGGCTATTATTTTTTTATTAATGGGTATTAATAATATTAATCACTTCGATTTGGCCGACTATGAAGCCAACCAATATGATTGATCTTTATGAAATAAAAGTATCTAAACAGCGAAACGAAGGTAAAAGTCTTCTACTGGTACACTCAACTCTCAATAGTTCAAGTCTTCTACTAATAAACTCAAATTTTCTTAAGTACTGAGACTACATAGTAAGGTAGGTTTTTCATTATATCGAAAAATAAATTGTACTGTAAGTACTGTCAATCGTTTAGAAACTCCAATGATCCTCTTTCGTCGCAACATACCGTCCTAAACGAATCTGTGGTGTAGCCTTTCTTGAGACGATAGCGAGTTTTTGGAACCAAAATTATTGTCCCGTCAACTGAACTCTTAAACGTTATTTGATGAAAACTCGTTTCTGCGCATGTGCAGTAACCTGTTTTGCACAACCTACGTCTTACGTTTCAATTATCGACACGTAAGTTAGGAGTGCAAAAGCTCTCTAAGTTGATGTTCCTATGGAGTTCTTTTGCCAGAATACCATTTAAATACCCTGATCATCAGGTAACAGGAAGTTGGAACTGTGCCCACTGTTCAGTTTGGGGCGATTCGATTGGGCTATTATTTTTTTTATTAATGGGTATTAATAATATTAATCACTTCGATCTAGCCGACTATGAAGCCAACCAATATGATTGATCTTTATGAAATAAAAGTATCTAAACAGCAAAACGAAGGTAAAAGTCTTCTACTGGTACACTCAACTTTCAATAGTTCAAGTCTTCTACTAATAAACTCAAATTTCCTTAAGTACTGAGACTACATAGTAAGATAGGTTTTTCATTATATCGAAAAATAAAATGTACTGTAAGTACTGTCAATCGTTTAGAAACTCCAATGATCCTCTTTCGTCGCAACATACTGTCCTAAACGAATCTGTGGTGTAGCCTTTCTTGAGACGATAGCGAGTTTTTGGAACCAAAATTATTGTCCCGTTAACTGAACTCTTAAACGTTATTTGATGAAAACTCGTTTCTGCGCATGTGCAGTAACCTATTTTGCACAACTTACGTCTTACGCTTCAATTATCGACACGTAAGTTAGGAGTGCAAAAGCTCTCTAAGTTGATGTTCCTATGGAGTTCTTTTGCCAGAATAGCGAGTTGCCGCATCCACAAATTCCTTATGAAAATGCTCAAAAGCTCGAAAAGCGAAAAGTTTAAACGAATTGTTCACTTACCGAAGCCACAATGGTCACCAGATACCGCTGCGTCTTCTCAAAATCCAAGCTCCTATTCACCGTCACCTGACCTTGATGTGGCAGATTGATGGAGAAGTACGAGTAGCCGTCTACCACCGTCACTCTATCCTTGCCTACGCCGTCTGCCGTTCCGATGTTCTTGTCCTGAGATGGCACGATGAAATATTCGACCAATCCGTTGACCCCGGCATCGGCATCCACTGCGCGCAGATTCTTGAAGATGGTCGAACCCACCGGTGTGAGCTGTGAACAGAAGAGAAAAAGAATATGAGAGGGTTTAGTCTCTCCAGGTGAAAGTGTTTCTGTCAGGTGTTATCAGAGGGGTACTCGGATTTGGGATATCAAAGATCCGACCTCAAAGGTATAGTGGTTAGCAGAGCGATGGACTGTGGATCTGGAGGTTGGTGATCCAAGTCTAATAAGGTTATACGTAAATTTTATCGAAGTATTTTGTTCGGGAACGAAATTTGTGACAAGCTTTTAATTTTAATCATTTATAGGTATTTCACATAATTCAAATTAATATTGAAACATACTGTGGATCCTAAAGTAAGTGGATAAAATTCTATTTGTTGAGCCGCCGAATAGGAATACTGAGATTGAACCCCTTGCTTATACGTAAATTTTATCGAAGTATTTTGTTCGGGAACGAAATTTGTGACAAGCTTTTAATTTTAATCATTTATAGGTATTTCACATATTTGGGAAAAGACGCAGTAAAAGAAGAAGATAGGTATTTCACATAATTCAAATTAATATTGAAACATGCTGTGGATCCTAAAGTAAGTGAGGATAAAATTCTATTTGTTGAGCCGCCGAATAGGAATGCTGAGATTGAACCCCTTGTCAGACGAGTCTTGGTCACTATTGGGCTCTAAAAGGTGTTATGTCAAAGACTCTGATGAATTCTCAGAAATAAATAGGAAATTTCCAATATCAAAAGAAAAATTAGTCATTCAAAACAACAAGACCAGAAAAAGTACGCTGTACACTACTTAGAGACATTTTGATAAATTGCCT
The DNA here is from genome assembly GCF_000475195.1 of Diaphorina citri. Classification (NCBI taxonomy): domain Eukaryota; kingdom Metazoa; phylum Arthropoda; class Insecta; order Hemiptera; family Psyllidae; genus Diaphorina; species Diaphorina citri. Next base: position 52,344 of record NW_007378882.1, on the reverse strand, counting down.
AGAATAATAAAGTATGTAGGAACCTATGAGGGCTAAGAGATAGGTTTAGAATATAATATTCATGTATAGATGTATAGTGTGGCTCGGTTATTATGTTGTAGGATAAATTGCCTAGAATAATAAAGTATGTAGGAACCTATGAGGGCTAAGAGATAGGTTTAGAATATAATATTCATGTATAGATGTATACTGTGGCTCGGTTATTATGTTGTACTGCAGCGAGACATGATCTCATAAATCGAAAAGAAATTCTCAGGCAACAAGAGATAACAATAGAAGCCGGAGTGGAAACTGGTATGAGCGTACATTTGCCACATGTCTTTGTTTTCAAGTTGCACTGATCACTGTCATCTCGGCCAAGACAAACATTAATTTTATGACCGGTCAACGTTTGCAGCGAGACATGATCTCATAAATCGAAAAGAAATTCTCAGGCAACAAGAGATAACAATAGAAGCCGGAGTGGAAACTGGTATGAGCATACATAGGTAGACTCACTGGATGCACTGACGAGTTCTGTAGAAACCACAAGTGTCAGTCTAGGAATACCTGCGATATCGACAGAGGAAGTTCACAATGTAATAACGATCTTGCCGGTACTTGTTCGATAATATTTGAATCATGGGGTTTGAAATTCCCATAGAAGGTATGCTGGAACAAGAATTCCAAGACCTTGAAATTGGAAGAGAGGCAAAAGTTCCAAGCTCTTTGTAGTTCTGATGCCCAACGCCTGTCACACAATCATTAGCAGAATGGGAGGGCAATCTTTATGTCAGCCAAATTTAATCAACGATAAATCATTTGGAGGCAAATCCCCATATTTGGCGTATAATTAGAAAGAAGTTAATGGTCTACGACCCCTTCAGACCTATGCGGAGAGGCGGCTGGGATTTGGTCAACCATAACTCTTACGTTTGAACCTACCTAGTCGTCATTTGTAGAGAGGAAGACCAAAGATGCAATGGACAAACTGTAGAAATGGGGATCTGCGTGAAAAGGGACTGACCCGAGAGCAAACTCAAAACCGAGCTGACTGGAAAAGGCAGACACGTAACACCGACCTCGTATAAGGAAAAGAACAAGATGAGTATCACAACACTGTAAAGGATGGCACTTAAGGTGAATTTTCCTTTTGGAAAACTGACCACTGGAAATTGACCACTGCTCCATTCAGTCTCCATGTCATCTCTCTCTCTCTCTCTCTCTCTCTCTCTCTCTCTCTCTCTCTCTCTCTCTCTTTCTCTCTCTCTCTCTAAAAAAAGAAAAAAAAAATAGATCCGCGAATAGTGAAGAGGCTAGCGTCGACAACCAGGTTGAAGTCAAAGTCAATCAACCTGGATTCGGTTTCGGTTGGACAGAGGTTGGTACCCATGTTTTCCTAATGAAGGTTCACTAGAAGCCCACACACCAAACGGTTAGGTAGACTCACTGGATGCACTGACGAGTTCTGTAGAAACCACAAGTGTCAGTCTAGGAATACCTGCGATATCGACAGAGGAAGTTCGCAATGCAATAACGATCTTGCCGGTACTTGTTCGATAATATTTGAATCATGGGGTTTGAAATTCTCATAGAAGGTATGCTCTTTCTACTAACCAGGTCTAGGAATACCTGCGATATCGACAGAGGAAGTTCGCAATGCAATAACGATCTTGCCGGTACTTGTTCGATAATATTTGAATCATGGCGTTTGAAATTCCCAAAGAAGGTATGCTCTTTCTACTAACCATGTTTCAATGAAATCAGGAATCTACGTCAATCATCCTACCGACATATCATGGATCACCATGAAAAATGTTACAGTGAATGGGTCCAAAGTTCGACCCAATTCAGATAATGATAATAATATGATGCTGGAGGTAAGAAAAGCAAATACAAGTACGAATACATCCAACACTTGAAACTTCAATGTTAATATAAATGAAGGGAATTACACATAAGGCATATCATTATGATCTAACATTGAAATTACCGAGATATACCTGGAGGTGTTGTCAGATAATGATAATAATATGATGCTGGAGGTAAGAAAAGCAAATACAAGTACGAATACTCCCAACACTTGAAACTTCAATGTTAAAATATAAATGAAGGGAATTACACATGGGGCATATCATTATGATCTAACATTGAAATTACCGAGTTATACCTGGAGGTGTTGGATGCAAGGTGCAGTATTTCCAACCAAACTTGATATCTAATTAGCTAATTACTAACTACTATCGAAAATATCAAAACTCATTGCCTTATAGGATCTAGTGAAGGTACCCGTGAGCTAAGTGGAACAGTATTCAGCTTGAAAATTGTGGTAAGCACACCCAAGAGAGAATTCTCTTGCTCAATAATAAATTGAAAACGGATCAAGTTTTCAGTCTAAGGTTAAATTTACTTAGGTAGGTAGGTACATAGGTATTCTTTAACCACGATCGAATAAACTACGGACTAAAAAATTCCCGGAGGGACGGACCCAGCTTGTTTTCCATTAAGACATCCAAGTTGGGCGTTTAGTTATGGAGCCTCCAAGGCCGAGGGCAATTAAGCAGATATTACCTATTAGGAGGCCGGAGCCCCAGTACGCAACAGACGTAGTATTCAGACTAATCAAAGTATTCATTGCTTTGATTAGATGAAAAAATAAATAAATTTACCTAGGCAAGTTGTTTTTTGACCCCGCCGAGATTCGAACCCAGGTCTCCCGCTTGAAAGGCGAGCGCAGTGACCACTACACCATGGGAGGTACCTAAGTATATTCTATTTTATTCTTACCTCAGATACAGTGGTTTCATACGGGGTGTTGAGAAATCGCGGCGCATTATCATTGACATCGGACAGGCAAGTTAAAATAATACCTAGATAATTAAGTTTGCAAATAACATAAACACGTTCTCCTAGAAAATAATCTATTTTTTCAGAGGTTTGATATAGGGAACTGTAACTGCTAAGTCCCGAAAGCGAAGAGAGAAGGAAGACTGGATAGGAGAAAGCCAGCCGTTCCAAGAACGAACCTTATCTGTTTAGATTCTGTCCCGGACAGGAATCGAACCCGCGATCTAGCGCTTACATCGATCGATTTTGAACAACCAAATCAAGCTTCACCTCCTGATGGAAACGAAGAAGAGTTTGGCGTCTCCACTAAAAATCGCTCCAACTGTACGAAAAGCGATGTCTTATCAATTCCGCAGATCTACAGCAGAGATTTACGTAAAGATCTCTAATACGCAACAGGTGTGGAATAGACTTGAACAAAAACAGAGGATATCTCCACTAAATCGCTCCAACTGTACGAAAAGCGATGTCTTATCAATTCCGCAGATCTACAGCAGAGATTTACGTATAAAGATCTCTACGCAACAGGTGTGGAATAGACTTGAAGAAAAACAGAGGATATCTACGAACGTACAAACCGACTTGTAAACTCAGCATGAAAAAAGAAGAACACGAAAAAGGACAGAGGATATCTACGAACGTACAAACCGACTTGTAAACTCAGCATGAAAAAAGAAGAACACGAAAAAGAAGAAGAAGACACAGAGGATATCTACGAACGTACAAACCGACTTGTAAACTCAGCATGAAAAAAGAAGAACACGAAAAAGAAGAAGAAGACGAAAAAGAAAAAGACGAAGAAAAACTGTCAGTTTCTGGCAGTGTTAAGTGTCATAATAGATACCAGGCTCAGATTAGCGTGATTTTCGTTTTGCATGTCATTCCCAGGGCGGTCTAAAAATGGTCATAAAGTTGCAAACCTTGGCCGAAAACACTTCAAAGTTCAAGGCTGAATGGCCAAACACACAATGTCTGAAAAGAAACTGTCGGCCAATGAATGAAATCCAGATTATGATTTATGAACGCCATTTTTCTTGGACTTAATACCTATTTCTCATTTCATTTCATATATGTTATATTATTATTTTTGTAGGTCTGTATGTTTTTCATTTTATTAATTAACCCTGCTCTGTTGGCCATACAGAGTCTGGTAAACTAACAAGTCTGATCGGCAACAAATGTTATGTGGTGGTCTCGGTTGCCCCCAGACTCCAAATTATTTCAATGGGAACAAACGTAAACTTTTGTTTCGTCTCTTCTTGGATATCAGAGACTCCAAAGGAATTCGCATTCTGATTTCTGATACAAAAGATTTATAAACGCTAACAACTAACAATAAAAATAAACAATTGACAATCTTCAAAGCAAAATGAGCGGACCATTGAAAAATGAAAAGGAAGAAAAAATTCCCCCAGAAATATTTCCTTAAATTTCCTCAGAATATATTTATTGAGTATACCCAGTGGCGTAGCGTGTATGTAGGGCGTGTATGGCGGCCATACAACTCAAAAGTTCACTCAAATGCCCATAAACATTAATGGCATGTACTGTGATGGGACTTGGTAGACCTGTGCATGAGCCCTACAATGCCCTACACTTGAATTTAGACCACGCTACGCCACTGAGTATACCTACTAATGAACAAGGCCCCAATAATAATTATAACCAAACAGAAATACCACTGAATTCACCACATAGCGCGAAGCTCATTTCCCAGAAATTTGCTCAAAAATCTCCGAAAAATATCTTCCCATTAACGTTATTTATTCATTCAAAAATTAGCTACGATAAGTTCTTTTTTTATACACTTCAAAGTTCAAGGCTGAATGGCCAAACACACAATGTCTGAAAAGAAACTGTCGGCCAATGAATGAAATCCAGATTATGATTTAAGAACGCCATTTTTCTTGGACTTAATACCTATTTCTCATTTCATGTCATATGTATATGTTATATTATTATTTTTGTAGGTATGTTTTTCATTTTATTAATTAACCCCGCTCTGTTGGCCATACAGAGTCTGGTAAACTAACAAGGTAATAGATCGGCAACAAATTTTATGTGGTGGTCTCGGTTGCCCCAGACTCCAAATTATTTCAATGGGAACAAACGTAAACTTTTGTTTTGTCTCTTCTTGGTTATCAGAGACTCCAAAGGAATTCGCATTCTGATTTCTGATACAAAAGATTTATAAGCGCTAACAACTAACAATAAAAATAAACAATTGCCAAACTTCAAAGCAAAATTAGCGGAACATTGAAAAATGAAAATTTGGAAAAGAATTCCCCCAAAAAAATATTTCCTTAAATTTCCTCAAAATATAGGTATTTATTGAGTATACCTACTAATGAACTAGGCCCCAATAATAATTATAACCAAACAGAAATACCACTGAAATCACCACATAGCGCGAAGCTCATTTCCCAGAAATTTGCTCAAAAATCTCCGAAAAATATCTTCCCATTAACGTTATTTATTCATTCAAAAATTAGCTACGATAAGTTCTTTTTTTATGAGGTTTGACAGAGGGAACTGTAACTGCTATGGTCTTATCGTCCCGAAATCGAAGAGAGGGTTTGACAGAGGGAACTTTAACTGCTATGGTCTTATCGTCCCGAAATCGAAGAGAGAAGGAAGACAGGATAGGAGAAAGCCAGCCGTTCCGAGAACGAACATTATCCCATCAGGATAAAATCCGCCCCGGGCGGAAATCGAACCCGCGGCCTAGCGCTTACAAGGTAGACGCACTACCAACTAAGCTAACTAGGCTGGCTGATAAGTTCATTTATTTGGGGAGAGCAAAAAATGTTGATTCAATCATTTGATAACAATGAGGCCGTATTTTGTAAACGCCAAGTTCGAAAAGAACTGACTTTTCTCTCGTCTGAAATGAAAAACACTGTGGTCAACTTTATTTACCCCTAAGTACCGCTGCACCGCGGACCGGATTAAACGTTTGAAGCGGTTGAATAGATTGTACGTTTCTTTCTTTCTTCCAGTCACTAATGCTGGAAGAAGAAGAAGAAGAAGAAGAAGAAGAAGAAGAAGAAGAAGAAGAAGAAGAAGAAGAAGAAGAAGAAGAAGATTTTGATATCAATGATCCGACCTTAGCGGTATAAGATGAACTGTGGGTGTGGATGTTGGTGATCCAAGTCCAATAAGGTTATAAATTTCATCGAAGTATTTAGTTGAGGAACAAAATTTGTGAGAAGCTTTTAATCATTTATGCTTCACATAATTCAAATTCATATGGAAACATACCTACTTCAAATCCTAAAGTAAGTGACGATAAAATTCCATCCCTCGAGCCGCCGACTAGGAATGCGGGGATTGAATCCTTGTCCTCCTGTTTATCAGGTTGAGCTCTAAGGTGTTATGTCAAAGACTCTGATGAATTCTCAGAAATAAATAGGAAATTTCCAATATGGTGTGTGTGTGTGGTGGGATGGGTGTGGTGTGTGTGTGTGTGGTGATTTGGTGTGTGGTGGATGTGGTGTGTGGTGGATGTGGTGTGTGGTGGTGGGTGTGGTGTGATGGGATGTGTGTGATGGGTGTGGTGTGTGTGGGGGCTGGGGGGTGTATTTGTGTGTGTGTGGTGGTCCCGTACAAAGGACGGGTCAACCACTAGGTGTGATGGGTGTGGTGTGTGTGGGGGCTGGGGGGTGTATTTGTGTGTGTGTGGTGGTCCCGTACAAAGGACGGGTCAACCACTAGTTTCTAATATCAAAAGAAAAATGGTCATTCAAAACAGCTGCAAGACTAGAAAAAATACGCTGTACACTACTTAGAGACATTTTGATAAATTGCCTAGAATAATAAAGTAGGTAGGAACCTATGAGGGCTAAGAGATAGGTTTAGAATATAATATTCTTGTATAGATGTATAGTGTGGCTCGGTTATTATGTTGTACTCAATGGTAGATAATATTGACATACTGTTTCGGTAGGGCTACGTCAGATTGCAGGAAATCCTTACATTGTTTCAATTGAGGTAAAGGTCTATTTTTGATAAACTCTCTCTTTTAAAATGCAAAGGTAGCTCTAAGTTCAGAGGTTGGATTCCAGAACAGGTAAGGTGGATATCGCCTTACCTGACTTTGTTTCACTGTCGGAGGAAGCACTGTGCAATATACCTTCCCCTTTTAAAGATTCTCTACCATTGCACATGTGACATGTTTGGCAACAATGCCCATTTTTTTGCTGTCACATTGATCTGGACACACTATAGTAAACTCATCTGAAAATGCGATACGAGTCGTGCAGCACTGGCAGGACTCAATATGACGGCATTTGTTTGGTGACCCTGGACGCGTAAAGTAAATTAGGTACCTAAGTACCTAGTAAACTTTAGAATTTAGATGATGGATACACATTTAGACCAAAAAGGTGTGTTCCGGCGGAACATTTGATTTTTGACAAAAATACGGATTGTTCCGGGAAATAACGTACGGTTGGCAACCCTAACTCCTAGGTACACCTAGTAAACTCATCTGAAAATGCGCTACGAGTCGTGCAGCACTGGCAGGACTCAATATGACGGCATTTGTTTGGTGACCCTGGACGCGTAAATTAAAGTACATAAGTACCTAGTAAACTTTAGAATTTAGATGATAGATACACATTTAGACCAGTATAAATCATACCTACATACATCCTTTTAGTTTTCCTTTTGTACGTTTGTCTTGGAAAACTGAGTTTCTGAAGTTGAACACACGTAATGGTACCTACATATGTACTGTAAACGCAGATATTCCCATTAGGCACCTACGTCTCTGTAAAAATCTCAAGTGAACTCAAGTCCTAATTCTTTACTGACCGGATCCATAGCTCATTAACTTTTACTATCCTTAGTCCTGTAGTAAAAAGATCTTGCTTCTGTGGTAAGGACAAAGCTTAACGCACATACAATACCAGTCGTTTGTTATCTTCTGATTCTACAGTCATATTTTTTAAATGGTTCAACTAATGATTTCCAAGTGCGTAATTGTTATCGGTTTGCTCATAGAAAGGTGAACTGGCCTTCTGACTTGAGTAACGGGACCACTGGCATATTGAGTGCCGTCTGACAGAGAAATGTTAATGAAAAAAGCACTAGCAGTCGTCTTGACCTTCTTTTGCAGTTGGACAAAAACCATTACGTTGAGTGGAGACAATAAAATCTGCGATAGTCCACACGTATTGATTCACGGCGTCGATCGACGAGGTGAATCCATGTTGTCGAGGCAGTGTGGACGGTTTTAGTCGACATCGAATACATATGTGTGGACGCACCTTCTCATACAAAAAGCCCAATCCGAGGCTTAGGTGTAGGGACAAACAGCCCTAGAAGATTGGTTAAGCTTTTACGAATGTGTGGACACAGCTTAGACAACGTTTAGATATCTACGTTAGAGCATTAGGGAGATAAAGAGATATAAAAGGTTAAATGTGGAAGGCAAAAAGTAGTCATGATAATGGTATAGGTACCTAATGATAGTCATTAGAGAGGGATAAACGTAGGTACATTTCTACTTTGAGGTCAAGGTGGAAAAGAGACAAAGACTGAGATGGTGAGAAATGATATACCATCTGTTTTTATCAGTCTCAGTTACGACCAGATAGCCAATCTAAAGGAGAGAGAGAGAGCAAATGTCACTTAAGGTCTTATTTTGGTGGAGATGACAAGTTTTCCACTTCTACTATTACCAAACACCAAAAAAAATTTGAGACTGAGTGGATCCCGCAACAGCCAGTCACGGAATCAATCATTTGCATGATACAAATTTTTTGACCCCGCCGAGATTCGAACCCAGGTCTCCCGCTTGAAAGGCGAGCGCAGTGACCACTACACCATGGGAGGTACCTAAGTATATTCTATTTTATTCTTACCTCAGATACAGTGGTTTCATACGGGGTGTTGAGAAATCGCGGCGCATTATCATTGACATCGGACACCCTTACAATGACCGGGATGGTGCGCTTCCTGTTCGACACTTTGACGGTGCACGTGAGCTGTGAACAGAGATGGGCAAGTAAAGTTAGTTCGGAAAAGTTCAGCTTAAGAACAATAAACACTTGTGTGGAAAGCGGACAAAAATTTGACGTTCACAGGATTAGGACGGGATGTAAGTATGTTTCAATAGTCGACCATGCTTCAGTAGTCAACCTTCTTACATACTCCTAGTAGGGTTGCCAACTTTTTTTTCGGCATATACGGTACAAACTAGCGAAATGGTGAAAAAATACGGATTTCCCGATTTTTACCCGGAACAAAGGCATGCACCCCCCCCCTCCCCCCCCTACTGCTTTTGTAAAGGGACTTTTCATGCGAGCAGTATAAATAAGCACTATTATTATAAAAAACGTCCTCCCAAGACTGGTACAGTTCCGGAAAACACAAGCGTGGTGAACTGACAAATGTTGACACAGGTGATTTGGATTAATGGTTTACACCTCGGTGTATTCATAAGACCTGTTGTACAAGACCAGAGTGCAAGAACTGACCACAGATTGATAATCCCAGCCCACGCTGTGAGCCGAGCAAAGACCTAGTGACAAGTATGGGCGACCAATCCCTAGGTCCATAGTAAATATAGTTACCTATAATACCGATCACAGTCAACATGGTCTGTATAATAAGCACTAACTGATTGACAATAACTGATAGACTCAGCCCAGTTACCCAAGAACGGAAGGATTTTTGACAAGCGGTGCACAACTGCACAGTGTAGAAGTGCAAAAAGAAATAACGGTGCACCTGCCTCCGTGGTGTAGGGGTCAAGGCGCTCACCTGGTAAAAAGGAGGGCGGGGGCTCTATCCCAGCCGAGGAATAAAATTGGATGCTCGTTTATATGAGAACTTAGTCACAAAATAAGAGCTCTAAGGCCAGAGACCTGACAAGTACACCTGATCGGGTCCGCCTGTCAGGTCTACCTGATACCTGATGAGCACACACAACACTATTAGGTAGACCTGACAGGCGGACCTGATCAGGTGTATCAGTCAGGTCTTTGAAAATGTTTCAGGCGTAATCCTCGCCCAGTGTACAGTGGTTACCTTTCACTCGAAAGTATCTGTATTTGGAGCTCTGGACCGGATATTGTATCATTTAGCATGCTGTTCCTGAATCTATCGTTTTCCAGAATCCAGGGCCAGGGCATAAGTAAAACCGATACTCTTGTCTTCGAAAACATCACTCCAGAGCACTTGGAAATCAAGTCTCGCATTGCTAAACTTCAACCTTTCCTGCCTGTGCGAATGTGTGCAAGGAATTTGCCACATGTCTTTGTTTTCAAGTTGCACTGATCACTGTCATCTCGGCCAAGACAAACATTAATTTTATGACCGGTCAACGTTTGCAGCGAGACATGATCTCATAAATCGAAAAGAAATTCTCAGGCAACAAGAGACAACAATAGAAGCCGGAGTGGAAACTGGTATGAGCATACATAGGTAGACTCACTGGATGCACTGACGAGTTCTGTAGAAACCACAAGTGTCAGTCTAGGAATACCTGCGATATCGACAGAGGAAGTTCGCAATGCAATAACGATCTTGCCGGTACTTGTTCGATAATATTTGAATCATGGGGTTTGAAATTCTCATAGAAGGTATGCTCTTTCTACTAACCAGGTTTCAATGAAATCAGGAATCTACGTCAATCATCCTACCGACATATCATGGATCACCATGAAAAATGTTACAGTGAATGGGTCCAAAGTTCGACCCAATTCAGATAATGATAATAATATGATGCTGGAGGTAAGAAAAGCAAATACAAGTACGAATACTCCCAACACTTGAAACTTCAATGTTAAAACAAATGAAGGGAATTACACATGGGGCATATCATTATGATCTAACATTGAAATTACCGAGATATACCTGGAGGTGTTTGATGCAAGGTGCAGTATTTCCAACCAAACTTGATATCTAATTACTAACTACTATCGAAAATATCAAAACTCATTGCCTTATAGGATCTAGTGGAGGTACCCGTGAGCTAATTGGAACAGTATTCAGCTTGAAAATTGTGGTAAGCACACCCAAGAGAGAATTCTCTTTCTCAATAATAAATTGAAAACGGATCAAGTTTTCAGTCTAAGATTAAATTTAATGTAAATGTTACAACAGAACACCCAAATAAGCACCATTCAATAGGATAAGGAAAGTCGTGTGATGTTCACACCAGATTTTTTTTTTTCCATTGAGACATCCAAGTTGGGCGTTTAGTTATGGAGCCTCCAAGGCCGAGGGCAATTAAGCAGATATTACCTATTAGGAGGCCGGGCCCCAGTACGCAACAGACGCAGTATTCAGACTAATCAAAGTATTCCTTGCATTGATTAGATGAAAAAATAAATAAATTTACCTAGGCAAGTTAAAGTTGCATATGGAAACCACAAAACTGTAAGCTCTTGTCACTACCACACATAATGCCCTGAACACTGAGTATGGAACATTGCTTATTATAGCAAGATAGAATATCAGAACAGAAAAAAAACGAGAGTATAGGTAGGTAAGTATTATTTTACATTTTACTGCAGTAAAATACCTACTTATTTCATACAAAAATATAGAATTACTTGTAACTAATTCAGAAAAAGCTCAAATAAATTGATAACTACTATCTGTGAAACCACAAAACTGTAAGCTCTTGTCACTACCACACATAATGCCCTGAACACTGAGTATGGAACATTGCTTATTACAGCAAGATAGAATATCAGAACAGAAAAAACGAGAGTAGGTAGGTAAGTATTATTTTACATTTTACTGCAGTAAAATACCTACCTATTTCATACAAAAATATAGAATTACTTGTAACTAATTCAGAAAAAGCTCAAATAAATTGATAACTACTATCTGTTAGGTACTGCTGTAAAAATAAACTGGTTTTGCTAAGTTTGCTTCATTTCTGTTTGTTTTATATTCTTCATTCAAATATGCTCGGATTACCTTTAGCCCGTGATCCGATCGCTATCTTCCACTGTAGGCCATGGATTTATGATCAACCAACACAAATAAACCAGACTTTTATCTAATAAGGTACACACATTACTCCAGCCTAGACCTAGGAACAGCGAGATTCAAGCTAGAAAAAAAAGCAGTAACCTCGTATGATTTATGCTGGCGATCAAACTTTTTTCTTTATAATAAGGAAAGACGATCTAAGTATTCCAAGTGAAGAATGTAAAGGTAGTGCTCGCGGCAGACATACATCTTTTAGCATTTATCTTGGCAGATATTGCTGCAGAGAACCTAAGGGTATGACTGAGCTAATACAGAAGACATGGAGAAGATGTTGGACATGACACCTTGACAGGAGGTATACACCATATTGATGAATGCAATAAACAATAATCTATTCTATTCTATGTAGTTACCTATTGTGAATCTATACATACAGAGTGAAAAGGAATAGAGTTTCGAGTGAAAGCTATGGAACTTGGCTTGGTACACTGCCTCATGCCGTGCACTCTCAGATTCCCAAACCCAGAACTGCTGGAATAAGAATTCCAAGACCTTGAAATTGGAAGAGAGGCAAAAGTTCCAAGCTCTTTGTAGTTCTGATGCCCAACGCCTGTCACAGACAATCATTAGCAGAATGGGAGGGCAATCTTTATGTCAGCCAAATTTAATCAACGATAAATCATTTGGAACGAAATCCCCATGTTAGGCGTATAATTAGAAAGAAGTTAATGGTCGACGACCCCTTCAGACCTATGCGGAGAGGCCGCTGGGATTTGGTCAACCATAATTCTTACGTTTGAACCTACCTAGTCGTCACTTGTAGAGAGGAGGACCAAAGATGCAATGGATAAACCGTAGGTATAAATGGGTATCTGCGTGAAAAGGGACTGACCCGAGAGCAAACTCAAAACAGAGCTGACTGGAAAAGGCAGACACGTAACACCGACCTCGTATAAGGAAAAGAACAAGATGAGTATCACAACACTGCAACACTGTAAAGGATGGCACTTACGGTGAATTTTCCTTTTGGAAAACTGACCACTGGAAATTGACCACTGCTCCATTCAGCCTCCATGTCAGACTACAAGACTTTAGGGTAAATGCTACACTTTAGTTCAAATCAGAACTCACACAGAATAGACATGTTAACAAAATAAAAATCGACTGCCATCAAGATTTTGCCTGCGGCGTTCATGATTTTTTTTTATACCTGCATGCTAGTCACATTTCCTCTTTATTACAACTTAATAAACAAACCCGTATCCATTGGAGGTATCATTCTCATGTAACACACAGATTGTTTTATGTATTTACCTAGTTATCTACCTTTTAATGTATTTATGCTATGTACCTATAATTCTGTATGGTTTTAAGATCAATAAAAATAATGACGCGATTGGTCGTAAAATGGGTTTTTAATATCAAGACAATGTTGGACAATAAAACTGTAAAACACAAGTCCAGCCTTATGACCGAAGTTCAATTTCCGACGTGAATCAAGCGAAGTGCTAATGTTGCCCATTTGAATTTTTATTGCCACGCCTTTACACTATTTTACATGGAGGAAATAAAGAGATTTTTCCTGATTTTTTAGTCCGTCCTCCTTTATTATTACTAATAATAAAAGGTATAGTGGACGGACTATTGTATTCGCTTCGGTGTCTGTCTGTCTGTCAGTCAGTCTGTCTGTCTGTCCTTCATATTATGTCCCGGGTCATTGTGTCATTTGAACCTCACGATGCGGAACTTTGCAAAGTTCGTGGCAGTCTGGCAGATCAGTACTTGGAACTTAGGACTGCTAGGAGTCTAAGAGACTTTGATGGGAGGAGATCAAAGCACGAGTATTTGATATCTTTTGTTCAGCTGTTATGTATGCCAAGTAGTTTTATATTGTCTTCTACTTCAAAGTACTTCAAATTTGATATTAACTATGCCACGAAGTGGTATTTTTTGGGGAATAAGCATATCGATACTTAATTAATAATCAAAAAGTAAGTAGCTGCATAAGGCGGTCCTATTTATTACTGTTATCACCTTTTTTTTTTTAATTAATAAGGGTGTTTTTGTAAAATATACCCCCCATAATGTATCAAATATATAAGACCTTGGTTAGACTGCGGGGAAAAAGGGACTTTTCAGTCCTGTCCCAGCAGGATAAACAAGGTATATTCTATTCTATTCTATTCTATTCTATTATCCCTTGTGTGCCGCGTCCAAGCGACCATTTTTATTTGTATTGCATTGCCCTCCTACATACTTCCATATCCATATAAAAGGCTCCACCCTTATGGGGCTGAGAAAATCCGTAATGGTATAGCAAACTATTTTGAGTCCCTGAATTCGCATCCGATCACCCAGCTTGTAAACAATCACTGACCGTCCAAAAACCTCTAAATGAGGATAGTATAACTTCAGATCTTTCTGATACATATTAGGTAATTCTGACTTAATTAGGAATAATATTTATGAAATAGCTACCTTGAAATTGGACTGAATTTTATACGTCTATAATCTATACCTATCCACCTCTAATGATAATATTGAGTATCAGAAAGTAAACCCGCGGTCCTATTATCCCTTGTATGTTGGGCTGAGAAAATTCTTATTGGCATAGCAAACTATTTTGAGTCCCTGAATTCGCATCCGATCACCCAGCTTGTAAACAATCACTGCCCGTCCAAAAACCTCTAAATGAGGATAGTATAACTTCAGATCTTTCTGATACATATTAGGTAATTCTGACATAATTAGGAATAATATTTATGAAATAGCTACCTTGAAATTGGACTGAATTTCATACGTCTATGATCTATATCTATACCTATCCACCTCTAATGATAATATTGAGTATCAGAAAGTAAACCCACACAAGAAAGGTACCCACAATACTTATACTGAATTACAAGCTCAATTGCCAAGATATTTGTGGTCACGGATTAAATGACATTAGGTCCAGCTCAAGGCAAAAGATTACCCAATCCGTGTAACAACAGTGAGAGTCACAAAGACATATCTAACACTGTCATTGGCTCAGCTAAATTCTAATGTCTAGATTTGATGGATCGATGTTTAATTGTCCTCAGTCTAGAACTCTAGAAGATTAACACTTTCATGATCAGAAGAAATAGAGTATGTACCGCGGGATCTAAAGCTGCGTCCACACATAGTCGACGGCCGTCGATCGACGAGGTCAATCCATGTTGTCGAGGCAGTGTGGACGGTTTTAGTCGACATCGAATACATATGTGTGGACGCACCTTCTCATACAAAAAGCCCAATCCGAGGCTTAGGTGTAGGGACAAACAGCCCTAGAAGATTGGTTAAGCTTTCAAGATGATGAGGTACCCATATTAAATTTTCCAACAAAAAGGTCACCATCTATCAGGATCTCTTTACTTCCAACAGTTTACAGTCATCTTCCTCTATCTCTCATCATAACTTAAACTACAGTACCTACCTACTTACTAATAAAAATTTTACTTCCAACAGTTTACAGTCATCCTCCTCTATCTCTCATCATAACTTAAACTACAGTACCTACCTACCTACTAATAAAAATAAAATAAAATCCCAAATCCTGACTAGAAACTAGAAACCTATGTGTTGTAATTAAACATACAAGCTCGCCTGGGCACTAATTGTTTCTAACACACAACAGTCATTGCCCGCAAGCCGGATTTATTTTCCCCATTAATTTCCAGTCCTATATTGCCTTTGTTTGGTGTGCACTATTTTTAAATCGTTCAAGGCTGGAACTCATAATTCACAGAACTTGTTAATGGTGTGATTGTGACTACAAGTGCTCCGAGCAATGTCACTGTAGAAACATTTGCTGATCAGTTTGAATTATGGAGAGCCTTGAGGCCTGTGGAAATGTTCTGAAGACGCTTTATAAATCACGTACTACTTCCTCCGGGCAGGCCTGACCTATCGTCTGATGACACAACTGCACACATAGATGAGAATAGAAGAAACTATATGATAGGAGTAGAGACTAGACACATGGACTTAGATGAAGAAAGAACAGACACGTAAAGATGTGATCCAAAGAAATAAGTAACCACAGAGTTGTCATGGATGTAGACAATATTGACTGGAAGTTAGATGGACGAAGCAAATTCACTAGTCTAGCTGATATGCTTCCTATCAGAAAACTTGAAATGGAGCATAACCTTGATCAAAAAATGCTCCATTCTTATACATATCCGCAAAATCAGTACAATAATTAAAATTCATTCGAACAAAAATTATAATTATAATTGTGTTGAATTAACTATTTGTATATTTTGTATGGTCATTACAACTATTTACGCTTCCATTTTATTTTGTTTCGGGAATAGTTCTAATTTGTTTAACAGGTCCATGACGGAGTCCACACTGGCGGTTGAATTGCCTAGGGATGGAGTTGTATCATAGGTGTGAAATTGGTATAAAATTTATCCTAGAAACAGTGCTTTATTTATTTATTTTTTAGTAGGAACAAGTGGCCAATTCAGTAGGAAGTAGGGACAAGATCAGTAGGAATATGGACCAAAAATTCGATGCAATGTTTACTCTACGTGACGTGCATAGACCATGACGTCATCACAGGTCAATTGCACAGGTCATGGGGTTTCCAATGGTTTCATTGCTATCAGAACTGATACCATCACGACATCTCTAACATCCGGATGGTTCAGATAAAACCGCATTCATGTCACCGGATGGTCGTTGGTCTACACTGTTGGTCTTTGGTCTCAACTGATGATTGTTGGTCTCAACTGCTGGTCGTTGGTCTACATTGTTGGTCGCTAATCTACACTCTTCGTCTTTGGGGTATACCTACACTGATGTCAATAAACCAATCTTCATGATAATTTCACCACATTCAAGGCTGGAACTCATAATTCACAGAACTTGTTAATGGTGTGATTGTGACTACAAGTGCTCCGAGCAATGTCACTGTAGAAACATTTGTTGATCAGTTTGAATTATGGAGAGCCTTGAGGCCTGTGGAAATGTTCTGAAGACGCTTTATAAATCACGTACAACTTCCTCCGGGCACGCCTGACCTATCGTCTGATGACACAACTGCACACATAGATGAGAAGTAAGAAACTATATGATAGGAGTAGAGACTAGACACATGGACATAGATGAAGAAAGAACAGACACGTAAAGATGTGATCCAAAGAAATAAGTAACCACAAAGTTATCATGGATGTAGACAATATTGACTGGAAGTTAGATGGATGCAGCAAATTCTTGGACTTCACTAGCCTAGCTGATGCTTCCTGACAGAAAACTTAAAAATATAGCTTGACCTTGATCAAAAAATGCTCCATTCTTATACATATCCGCAAAATCAGTACAATAATTAAAATTCATTCGAACAAAAAATATAATTATAATTGTGTTGAATTACCTAACTATTTGTATGGTCATTACAACTATTTACGTTTCCATTTTATTTTGTTTCGATATGGTTTGATGAGATACCTAATACAACATTCATTGTAATTAACAGAACATTTGAAAATCCTTCTATTATAGCATTAGGTACAAGAAATAGATGGTTTGATGAGATACCTAATACAACATTCATTGTAATTAACAGAACATTTGAAAATCCTTCTATTATAGCATTACAAGAAATCGATTAATTCAGAGGATGTATCTCCATAATTCCTATTATTGAATCAACTCTTCACAGTGTTTTCAATACTGCCTTATTTTAATTTAATTAAAAAATATTATAGGTTTCAACTTGTTCAGTTTGCTGTTTCCATTTCGCAAACTGGTTGCTATTCACAATATTTTTTTCATACCCGCCACACCTATGAACCATTATTTTATTGGGCTATAAAGTTTTCAATTTTGCACATCAAGGATGTAGAGAGAAGTTGATATGGATATTACAGCATATGAACATGGAGGAGGTGCAAGAATTGAAACAGACATCTTGACAGCTTTATAATGAAGGTTAAGGAGAGAGTAAGATATCCTGTGGCCTGTGGCAATGATTTCCCACCCTGACTTGAATCACTTACTAGAACCAGAGCAACAACATGCAGTATTATGGAAACATTTTATGATCAACTTCCATAAGTCTGGTCTGATCTTTTGGATCATAAAATTGAAAATATCAAAGATACCCATAGGTAACCTATTCAAAGAGACCATTGTGGGATGCTGGAATGTATTCCCACCCCGACTTGAATCACTTACTAGAACCAGAGCAACAACATGCAGTATTATGGAAACATTTTATGATCAACTTCCATAAGTCTTGTCTGATCTTTTGAATCATAAAATTGAAAATATCAAAGATACCCATAACCTATTCAAAGAGACCATCGTGGGATGCTAGGGAATGTAAACGCAAACATGTAGGTACCAGGATTGAGGACATGCAGTGTCAAATAAATTTGGTCACCATCCTTCTACCAAAGCCAACAAGTAATAAATTAACAAGAAACCAAAGCAAAACCGATAAATTCAGACAAGATGCACGGAGCGTTTGAAGTTACAAAACACAGTCTCCGTAAAAACAACACAACCAGGTTGCCAATTAACAAAAAGAGACCAAGACTCATTGAGCTCTGTAATCAAAAATCAATGGGAATCGTCTGGCCATTGTTCATGCAAATGAACAAAGAACTTGCTCCTAATAAAACAAACCTGGAATGTAAACGCAAACATGTTGGTACCAGGATTGAGGACATGCAGTGTCAAATAAATTTGGTCACCATCCTTCTACCAAAGCCAAAAAGGAATAAATTAACAAGAAACCAAAGCAAAACCGATAAATTCAGACAAGATGCACGGAGCGTTTGAAGTTACAAAACTTAGTCTCCATAGCTGGAATGTAAACGCAAACATGTTGGTACCAGGATTGAGGACATGCAGTGTCAAATAAATTTGGTCACCATCCTTCTACCAAAGCCAACAAGGAATAAATTAACAAGAAACCAAAGCAAAACCGATAAATTCAGACAAGATGCACGGAGCGTTTGAAGCGTTTGAAAAACACAGTCTCCGTAAAAACAACACAACCAGCTTGCCAATTAACAAAAAGAGAGAAATACGCTGAACTCATTGAGTTCTGTAATCAAAAATCAATGGGAATCGTCTGGCCATTGTTCATGCAAATGAACAAAGAACTTGCTCCTAATAAAACAAACAACAAAGGAATCTGATATTGTCAAATCTCGAGATTTTGTACTCTACCTAATAGACTTGAAAGTTTATGCAAATGAGGAACAGGTCGATGCCAATTACTAATCATGATGCTGAGAACCACCAACGTATGAAACCTCTCTAATCTCTCTTACCTGAGAGTACATAATTCAATCACTCACCAGATAATTGGAATCAAAAATAGAACGTACTCGTGTGCCTAGCTCAAGATCAAGCTTATTATTTATCTACGTTTGTCTTAGATCTTTATGAGCTATGATAGTTGTCTATGAAAAGTATAGGTACCTTATACTTACACAAGTAGGTACCTACTTGCTGCAAATGTTACCAGGTACTTAATACCTAACCCTTATTACCAACTGAATCCTTGGGCCCATTCCACGAGGAACTTTACACCAGACTCGAGTGACTAGAGGTACAGAAAAACGAGATCACCGGTATGTCATATCGGTTTTAATCTTTTATTGCGCATGTAGTGCACATTGGGGACTTGAAGTACTTCGTGAATGGGACCCCTAAAGGTGTGTCCAAACATAGTCGACCTGCCGTCGATCGACCGTCCATACGTCGATTCACAATAAATTCACATCGATCGACGGCCGTCGACTATGTGTGGACACACCCTAATCGGCCTAATCTCTGCGCGTGCGCACTTACCTGAAAGACTATATGCATCTGCGATATTTTATACTTCACAAAACTGTGATTGTAAATCAAATTTTGCTTCTGGATGTCGAGCTACTCGAGATTAATGAAATAAAGGTAGTAAAAAAGCAGTTAAGCTAGATCTCACTAAACCTACATTATTTGTAAATAATTAGCTTGACCTAGGAAGAGTAACAACCATAGAATTTTACTTTTATGTTTCAGTGAAGAAGAGAAGATGAGAAATACTGATCAGAGGTATCCGCAGTCAATCCGGAAGTGGTACCAGACTAGAGACAACACACTAAGCTCGGTACTGTAAAGTTGTGAAGACTGAAGACAAGGCCTAAGGGGACTATTTAGTATTAGCTGGCAGTATAAATAAGGTGAGTTATAGGAATTAGGTACCTGCTCATGAAGTATTGTAAGCCTCAAAAACCCCTACAGTGTTAATGAACATAATTATGTACCTTTCCCTTTGAAATGGGCAGTTTTTTCATTTAAAAAGCTATAAAAGCGCATAACTGTCTCATGTCTATGAGAAATGTATACCGTTAACTCGAGAAAACAACCTCAAAGTCGAGAAAAAAGTTCGCAAAGTTAGATCATTATGTACGTGTTTATTGTTTTATTTCTTCATTTCAAGTGATTGGAACCAGTTAGTTGAAAGTTAAGCGCGGGGGAACGATCTACTGATCTTGGAAAGGCTGCGGTCCCAACACATCACCCTGTGGGCTTCCATGTCAGCCTCATTAGGAAGTTTTTGCCACGAGTAAACAACAATAATAGTTGAAAGCCAACTAGACACCCATTAGATCTAGTTACACTTGTTTAGGATACGGTGATACCCTGGTCAACAGAACTGGTTTGGATTCTGGACGTCAGAACTTGATAGATGACACCTCGATCACAATGACACCGCGTTCAGATCAGAAAGCCAAGTCGTGTTCTGGTATCGTTATATCGAACACGGAATGAAGATAACATCGAGAAGGAATTAAGGAGCCCGGTAGTGCTCCGCTCCGCCAAGTCGAAAAACATGACCAATTTGACCGCTCTACCGAGAGATATTAAGGTGTGTGCAAACATCGTCGTGGTATCGTTATATCGAACACGGAATGAAGATAACATCGAGAAGGAATTAAGGAGCCCGGTAGTGCTCCGCTCCGCCAAGTCGAAAAAAATGACCAATTTGACCGCTCTACCGAGAGATATTAAGGTGTGTGCAAACATCGTCAACCGGCCGTCAATCGACAAGGTAAATCTATGTTGTCGAGGCAGTGTGGCTTTATACGCCGCAGAACAAGTAGCCTTGTTCACGTAGTTCACGTAGTCTTACATTAGGTCCTCGAGAAACTGGGGATTCTTGAAAATTTCTTTTTGTGATGTTGGCCGGCCTAGATAGCTTGGAAGGTAGCGCTAGGTCGTGGGTTCGATTCCCACCCGAGGCGGATTTTATCAACAGATGAGGTTCTTTCTCGGAACGGCTGGCGTTCTCCCATCCTGTCCTCCTGCTCTCTTCGCTTTCGGGACGGTAAGACCTTAGCAGTTCCCTTTATTAAACTTCTTGCGAAAAAACACATAGGTAACTGACAGATAACCCACCTGTCAAACATATTCTTAGCCCCCTCATGTGAGTTATTGTCGATTATGGCGTGTTTTATGGCCCAAAACAGTATGTTATGGCTTAGCCCAGCACTTTACAACTTCACAGTTCTAATTCCAAGTGGCTAAGTGGCCATACACCGTTCATAATAAAAACCATACTCATGCTGAGACCAAACCTTCACCTTTGCCCAAGTTGTGAATTAAGATATAGGAACTCCAAAAACCGAGAGAATTCAAATCGAAAAATAAATTAAAGTGTTTTTTTTTTTCCAAATTCGTAATTTTGAGGCTTCGTTGGAATCGAACTAAATCCTGCAGGATCCTCCAGATTCCTCCATCCACATTGATAAATAGTCCTTAATCCGGATCAGTTGTTCATTTTTTGGGTATTTAATAGGAACAACATGAATGAAAGAAAGAGAGAGATTCAGTTGGAACAACACGAGTGAATGAGAGAGAGAGAGAGAGAGAGAGAGAGAGAGAGAGAGAGGGAGAGAGAGAGAACGACTTAGAAAGAGTCTTACAAAAATGTAAAAAGAAAGAGAGCAACGAAGACATTATGATTTATGGGTTTGGTGCATAGGTATTGTGTCCGAATCTGTAAGTTCAAAAACTTGGAAGGAATTTGGTGTAGAGTTAGTCTAGAAATCTAGACCATTAAATGTACTGAGATGGCACGATGAAATATTCGACCAATCCGTTGACCCCGGCATCGGCATCCACTGCGCGCAGATTCTTGAAGATGGTCGAACCCAGCGGTGTGAGCTGTGAACAGACGAGGGAAAGATTATTAGGGGAGTTTTTTGACATTAAATTGTTTTGTAGCCAGTAGCCAAAGCCAAATGTCAGCCCAAAGCAATCACCATAGTTAGGGCTGATTGAGAGGCTGACGAAAAACACCGACCTATACCCTGGTTTACGAGCAGAGGTGTGGTGGACGTGTATCTATCGAGAATTAAAAGCTTTTGTCCGGTCTAGTGCCAAGATTTTTTTTCTCTGCCTTCTACTTTTACTTCAATAAGATAGGCGCACATATTTCATGTATAGTTTGCAGGATATAATGTAACGTGGATTAGGATCAATATTTACTAAATTTCTTTTCTAATAGGTCGAGTAGATCGACTTTCTTTAGCAGTGAACAAGCCAGACTTTTTATGTTCTACAGTGCCAAGATTTTTTTCTCTGCCTTCTACTTTTACTTCAATAAGATAGGCGCACATATTTCATGTATAGTTTGCAGGATATAATGTACGTGGATTAGGATCAATATTTACTAAATTTCTTTTCTAATAGGTCGAGTAGATCGACTTTCTTCAGCAGTGAACAAGCCAGACTTTTTCTTTATGTTCTACCTGATTAAAAGTCTAGAAATACTAAAGGTCTTAAAAGCTTTTGTCCGGTCTAGTGCCAAGATTTTTTTCTCTGCCTTCTACTTTTACTTCAATAAGATAGGCGCACATATTTCATGTACAGTTTGCAGGATATAATGTACGTGGATTAGGATCAATATTTACTAAATTTCTTTTCTAATAGGTCGAGTAGATTGACTTTCTTCAGCAGTGAACAAGCCAGACTTTTTCTTTATGTTCTACCTGATTAAAAGTCTAGAAATACCTACATTACTGCTTTGAAATCTGTTGGGGCACACCTTTACGCTTTTCTAACGGTTTTCATACAGTCAATCCAATAATATTACGAGTACCTACAAAAGAACTCTTCAGTCCCTGGTATATATAACATTAAATTTTGTGTTGACGCACCATAATAAATTAAAATAAATAAAACTCTTCAGTCCTATTCGAGTTCGAGCAGTATAAATAACCTCCATTTCTACTGACAGACCAAATACGAGTGTAAGTAGTGTGGTCAAGACGCTCGCCTGGTAAACAGGAGGGCGTGGGTTCAATCCCAACCGAGGTATGGAATTTTATACTCAATATAGGAAGGTTGAGAATTTGACCACACCAATATTAGCAGTACTTGATTGAAGACGACGAGGTGAAGAGGTGAATCTATGTTGTCGAGGTAATGTACGGTTTCAGTCGACGTCGCCATCGACGGCGTCGATTATGTTGGGGCACACCTTTACGCTTTTCTAACGGTTTTCATACAGTCAATCCAATAATATTACGAGTACCTACAAAAGAACTCTTCAGTCCTAATGTCCTATTCGAGTTCGAGCAGTATAAATAACCTCTATTTCTACTGACAGACCTCAGGTTGGATCATGGTTTCATAACTCGTTTTACAACCTACTGGTCGTCGTTATTATCTCCTCATTACAAGACAATTTTATGCTCGAAAAAGTCGAGATCCGTGTATACCTCTCTAATCTCTAATGATTATACTCTAACTTTGTTTTTTCATATTGAATTACTAGACATTAAACTTTTTTTTTACATTGGATTAGGTAGACATTTTTTAAGTCGAGTTCTTTGTAATGATTAAAATGTAACATTTTTTTTCTATTGAATTAAAGAATAAGATCTGGTTCATATTATGTCCCGGGTCATTGTGTCATTTGAACCTCACGATGCGGAACTTTGCAAAGTTCGTGGCAGTCTGGCAGATCAGTACTTAGAACTTAGGACTGCTAGGAGTCTAGGAGACTTTGATGGGAGGAGATCAAAGCACGAATATTTGATATCTTTTGTTAGGCTATTACCTATGTATGCCAAGTAGTTTTATATTGTCTTTGAAGTACTACAAACCTGTTATTGATTATGACACGATGTGGTATTTTTTTGGGGATTAAGAAATAAGCATGTCAAAATTAAGTAAGTACATCATAGGTACCTACATAAGGCGGTCCTATAGAACTATGTCCGTATCTGGATCTCCAAATATTGGAAGTTCAGGCGGTGAAGTCTCTTGATCCAATTCTGGAAAACAAACAAAGGAATTATGTCAGTAATGAATGTGAAGACACTGAACGATTTGATCAAACAATTTAGCTCTTGTCTCGTCTCTTGCATAGAGGTGGTAATAACCAAGTCAAAATTTCGTGATAAGAATGGAAGATACATAAATAAGTCAGAGTAGAAGGAAGTACTGAATTCTATGGTTACCAAAATCGCAGACAAAATCTTCAGTTCTGTTCACTAGGTACTCGCATTAGGTACTCGTATCTACTCAAGTTACAAGATGATGAGGTACCCATATTAAATTTTCCAACAAAAAGGTCACCATCTATCAGGATCTCTTTACTTCCAACAGTTTACAGTCATCCTCCTCTATCTCTCATCATAACTTAACTAAATGTGTGAAGTATTGTGTCTCTTCTCGCCCATCTGATGAGAGGCATACTACGGGATGGGCATGCTACGACACAGACCACATGCGTTTAATGCAGCTGCAGTTCAATAAAGTACCAACCTTGATGTACTATGCGCTCTCCTCTCTACTCTTTTTTTAGTCTAGGGCAGCAAGGTAGGTACAACAACTACACTACACTGATGATGATGATGACTTTTAGGAAAACGGGTGTTTAAATTTAATTATTCATATTTTCTAAGTCGTGATACTACCAACCTACCCAAGGTTTCGAAAAGTTTAAATACAGATTAATCATTGTGAAACAATTTCAATGTGATGGGAATCGGATACTCGAGTTTCGAGCTTCTAAAAATTGAGATGTAATAATAAAATTCAAATTCCGAAGTCATTGAAACTCGAGTTTACAGTGTAGTTCTAACTTTATGAACAGAGCTATGAGACAATGAGCAATGTCTGTTCTTAGAAGAAACAGATATGTTTTTGTAAAAATAGTTCTTAGGAGCAAAAATCTCACCTATTAACCAATTTTTCGCAGACTTCATTTTGATATTGGTATAAAATTTATACTAGAAACAGTGCTTTATTTATTTATTTATTAGTAGGAACAAGTGGCCAACTCAGTTAGGAAGTAGGGACAAGATCCATAGGAATATGTGACCAAAAAATCGATGCAATGTTTACTTGACGCGACGTGCATAGATCATGACGTCATCACAGGTCAATTGCACAGGTCATGGGGTTACCAATGGTTACATTGCTATCAGAACTGATACCATCACGACATCTCTAACATCCGGATGGTTCAGGTAAAACCGCATTCATGTCACCAGATGGTCGTTGGTCTACACTGTTGGTCTCTGGTACCTACACTGATGTCAATAAACCAATTAGCATGATAATTTCAACACATCATTCAGTAGGAAGTAGGGACAAGATCAGTAGGAATATGGACCAAAAAATCGATGCAATGTTTACTCGACGCGATATGCATAGACCATGACGTCATCACAGGTCAATTGCCCAGGTCATGGGGTTACCAATGGTTTCATTGCTATCAGAACTGATAACATCAGGACATCTAACATCCGGATAGTTCAGGTAAAACCGCATTCATGTCACCAGATGGTCGTTGGTCTACACTGTTGGTCTTTGGGGTACCTACACTGATGTCAATAAACCAATCAGCATGATAATTTCAACGCATCACAGGTGTGTAAATAAATCAAAATTAGCAATTTGCATAACTAGCAAGGAAGTCTATGAAAGAGGGGACCTATCTTCTGTAGTGTTTTCTATTGAAAAATGGCCCTTCTTTCATAGATGTCACCAGATGGTCGTTGGTCTACACTGTTGGTCTTTGGGGTACCTACACTGATGTCAATAAACCAATCAGCATGATAATTTCAACACATCACAGGTCACAGGTGTGTAAATAAATCAAGATTAGCAATTTGCATAGCCAAATGAGGGAGGTCTAATAAAGATTCTTCTTCTGTACTGTTTTCTACTGAAAAATGGCCCTTCTTTCATAGATTTTGTTCAATGATCCTCGCGCATGTGAGATTATTCCTGTTTCCCTAAAGGTAACTACTACCTACATATTGTACTTTTGAATGTGGAAGGTCCAATAGACGACGTGCCTAGGGAATTATCTACCGCCCAAGTGTCCTAACCCTTATGTCTCGTGCCCTGGTAATGCCCTGAGCTTTATATACAAGGTGTCTTGTACATTGTTCCTACACTGTGAGAGCAAAGCGCATAGAGCATGGAGAAGGTAGAGGGAAGGGACGACAGTGGGAAGTGACGAATTTAAACCTTATTGAGCTGAGGACAACAAAGATCCAACAGAGCAGTCCATTTTCCAGTTGTACCGAACTCTGTCTGAAAGCAGACATAAGGGTTAGGACACTTGGGCAGTAGATAATCCCCTGTCTTTCATAGAATTCGTCCAATTATCCTGGCTTATATGCATATTTCCCTATAGGCCTATACCAATAGGTCCCTAATAACCTACATATTTTACTTTTAATTGTGGAATGTGGAAGGTCCAACACATGCCTAGGGGATTATCTACTGCCCAAGTGACCTAACCCTTATGTCTGCTTTCAGACAGAGTTCGGTACAACTGGAAAATGGACTACTCTGTTGGATCTTTGTTGTCCTCAGCTCAATAAGGTTTAAATTCGTCACTTCCCACTGTCGTCCCTCCCCTCTACCTTCTCCAAAACTACTCTGTTGGATCTTTGTTGTCCTCAGCTCAATAAGGTTTAAATTCGTCACTTCCCACTGTCGTCCCTCCCCTCTACCTTCTCCATGCTCTGTGCGCTTTGCTCTCACAGTGTAGGAACAATGTACAAGACACCTTGTATATAAAGCTCAGGGCATTACCAGGGCACTCCTATCCACTGAGTTCTGTACAGAGACCTACTGGTGCCTGTCTTGTAGAGCTTTAACACGGGCTCATTATAATATGATCAGTCCGGTTCTCATGCTCTAGCTAGAGCATACGTCCGCGTTAATTTATTGTTCTAATGTTTTGAATACAGAGCCCCTCCTCGTGTTGGGTATAGCTTGCGATAGAATCAATGGGACAAGACCTGAGTTAGCACATTTTTAACGAAAACATTGATTTGTTAAAATTAAAATGTCTATTGGGAAACATGACAAAAAAGAGTTCAAAATTTCACTAATTTTGAACGACATGCGAAAATGAAGTTTTAACATCTCCACTAACAAATTCAAAGGTTAAATAGCGTTATAGGTTTGTAGATAATTACTCGTATTGATATAGGTATAGATTCTATGATGTGTATGAGTATTCTAGAATGGAGTTTTGGCATCTCCACTAACAACTGCATGCCTTAAACACTGAGTAGGAACATAATTATTACCTTTGTATTTTTGTATTTCTGAACAATATTATGAATTCTTACAATGGAAAATTGACATCTCCACTAACAAATTCAAACATGAATGTGTGTGAGTGCCAATACTGGTAGATAGCACCTAAATGGGAAGTATTGTGTCTCTTCTCGCCGATACTAAGTGATGGGCATAATACGGCACAGACCACACGCGTCTAATGTAACAGTTGTTTCATTGTTACGAAACAAAACCGTCGGTGAAACACTCATTTTTTTTCCTTCTTACACATGAATAATTTTATTATTTGTCGTAAACCGGAGAGCTTCTTCACAACTTTTGTGGACATCACAGCATTACTAAGTGCCTTCTTTACTGTTGACTCTCATTCATCAATCTTTTATGTTTAAAAGTCCCGCCACTGATCGCTACTCGATTAAATTAGCTACTCAATTGTCCTCACGAGGCTGAGTGCACCCCGATTGGTTCCCACAGAGCCGAAAAAACTTCGACCCCGCCAGGAATCGAACCCGGGAACTCCGGCGTGCAAGCCTAGTGTGATACCCATTCGGCCAGGGAGGCTACTTTATATGGAAACATTGTTTGTTTCTTATTAGAGAGCCAATCTTTTCTCTCAAATTTCTAAAAGTTCGAGATGTATTACCCAGTATAACGTCCGCCCAGGTGCTTGATAAAGTGAACTTGTTTCAGTTTAAATTGAGTTTTTGGTGAACCTGTCGAACCTCTGGTGTCCTAATGCGTTCACTGATTGAAAAACACGAGGTCGATAAATTTCTTCCGCTCAAATTACATCGAGAGATCAGAAAATCTTTGGCGGATCCCAAAGAGGCGGAGTAGATTAAGATGGGATTAGATGTCGAATAGATATCGATAAGATGTTGAGCAGATAAATTAGAAATTGATTAATCTCGCTAAAGAGGTTCGAACTTTGGAACATAATTATTTCATCTTATATATTTACTTACCTATATGCACCTATATCTAGGTACGTATGAACCTATATTTATAAATAAGTGTAAATGCAGTTTCTTTGTGTTATTATGTCACAACTTTGGTGCTCTCAATAATCCTAAAATCCAATGTTTACCTATACCATGCTGGCACCGGTCGCTATGCGCATTTATATGTCATAGCTACTCATTTTCACGAGGCTGAGTGGGCCCCGCAACAGCCAGTCACGGAATCAATCATTTGCATGATACAAATGACCGGCCGTCAATCGACAAGGTAAATCTATGTTGTCGAGGCAGTGTGGCTTTATACGCCGCAGAACAAGTAGCCTTGTTCACGTAGTCGTCTTACATTAGGTCCTCGAGAAACTGGGGATTCTTGAAAATTTCTTTATGTGATGTTGGCCGGCCTAGTTAGCGTGGAAGGTAGCGCTAGGTTGCGGGTTCGATTCCCACCCGAGGCGGATTTTATCAACAGATGAGGTTCATTCTCGGAACGGTTGGCTTTCTCCCATCCTGTCCTCCTGCTCTCTTCGCTTTCGGGACGGTAAGACCCTAGCAGTTCCCTTTATTAAACTTCTTGCGAAAAAACACATTGGTAACTGACAGATAACCCACCTGTCAAACATATTCTTAGCCCCCTCATGTGAGTTATTGTCGATTATGGCGTGTTTTATGGCCCAAAACAGTATGTTATGGCTTAGGCCAGCACTTTACAACTTCACAGTTCTAATTCCAAGTGGCTAAGTGGCCATAAGAAACTGCCCACCTAAGTACCTGTGGAACTCCGTTTCTACAGAAGTGTTCCGCAAGGGAGAACAAAAATAAATGACACTTACCAGAACCTTTACTTTCTTGGATATCCAGGATAATGTTGGATTGCCCGGTTTCCACTTCACATAGACCTGGAATCAGACAAAAATAATCGGGTACGTTAGATTACTTAGTGGACAGACAAAAATACAATATGTATACATAGTAGGGTGAGTTAGATTACTTAGTGGACAGACAAAAATACAATATACATAGTAGGGTGAGGGGTGAGTTAGATTACTTAGTGAAATATTTGAACATTTTTATTTCGTTACAGAAGTGTTCCGCAAGGGAGAACAAAAATAAATGACACTTACCAGAGCCTTTACTTTCTTGGATATCCAGGATAATGTTGGATTGTCCGGTTTCCACTTCACATAGACCTGGAAACAGACAAAAATAATAGGGTAAGTTAGATTACTTAGTGGGCAGACAAAAATACAATATACATAGTAGGGTGAGTTAGATTACTTAGTGAAATATTTGAACTATTTGCCACTTCGGATAGATTTGACACTTCGTCTGAAAACACTGCTTGTCCAAGTTTAGTGTGTAACTTCAATCTAATAATAATATGATTGTGAACTGTAATGACTAGTCGGACATAAGTGGTTCGTGGTTGTAACTAGGAATGTAGGTAGCTAGTTAGGCCCTTACATACTTACACGTAGTTACACAAAAAACACTCAGATCGGTTGAGATAAATCCCGCTGAACACTTGGTTCTCACTTAGTGTGTAACTTCAATCTAATAATAATATGATTGTGAACTGTAATGACTAGTCGGACATAAGTGGTTCGTGGTTGTAACTAGGAATTTAGGTAGCTAGTTAGACAGGCTTACTCACAGCTAGTTACACAAAAAGAGCTCGGGTCGATTGAGATAAATCCCGCTGAACACATGGTTCTCACAAAATGTCTGCTAAAACCTGGAAAACGTCAGAACTAATCCACTGGTCTCGAACTATGACCCATGGTAACCCCAGTGGTCACTTAACTACCAGAACCAATCAGAATACAATTCATCCAATGTTCGAGATAATAAGTTGACCGGTTCTGAAACAGCTGATTTGTTTAACTTTTTATTCTTATACATGTTTTTTATCTAACTTTTCCATTAAGTTTTATACCATTCCATAAGTTAGATTATTCAATTTGAATGGAGTCACACAAGGGCCGGTCTCATAAAGCTCAATTCAGTCTCAGATAAATGAAGTCTATTGTGCTAAAGTGTAATGTTACTGCAGGGCCGAAAACAGAAATTGTCAACGAGGGAGGGACAAATGGACTGGGACAGCCAGGAGTCCAGGACTGTTCAGTACATTACATCAGGATCTGAGTGCACGAAATCCTCAGCCAATTTCGGTTGTGCTGGCTAAACTTTGGTGACTTGCAACTTACAAGCCCCTTTTTTTCCAAAAAGCAAGAACCGAAATAGCTACATACACATTTTAAAAAGCACGAAACTTGGTTTCGGTCGAAATTATTGAGCCAGTCTGAAATTACTAAGGCCGGGGTCCACAAAGTGACTTTAAACTCGGGTACATATATATATAGCAGGGGAGGCTACTAACCTTACCTTTGGGAGCCGCAAATCCCAAAAAGCCGATTCGGGGCGACCCACGTTTTTCTTATTTCTGAAATTGATGGTTCACACAATAAATAGGTACACGGTTGTTGTTGTTGTTGTTGTTGTTTTAGCGGCTTTAGCTTTCTCTCATTATAATATGATCAGTCCGGTTCTCATGCTCTAGCTAGAGCATACGTCCGCGTTAATTTATTGTTCTAATGTTTTGAATACAGAACCCCTCCTCATGTTGGGTATAGCTTGGACGTACGATAGGATGAATGGGACAGGGCCTGGTTTAGCATTGGGACCCTTAAATGAAAACATTGATTTGTTAAAATGCCGACATCGACATGTGAAACTGAAAATGAAGTTTTAACATTTCCACTAACGAATTCAAAAGTTATAGCGTTATACCTAGTTAATTATTCGTATTAATCGTAGGTATTGATGTATCATTCTATGGTATGATTATTTATTAAGTAGGTATTCTAGAATGGAGTTTTGGCATCTCCACGAACAACTGCATGCCTTAAACACTGAGTAGGAACATACCTTTGTATTTTTGTATTTCTGAACAATATTATGAATTCTTACAATGGAAAATCTCATTATAATATGATCAGTCCGGTTCTCATGCTCTAGCTAGAGCATACGTCCGCGTTAATTTATTGTTCTAATGTTTTGAATACAGAGCCCCTCCTCGTGTTGGGTATAGCTTGCGATAGAATCAATGGGACAAGACCTGAGTTAGCACATTTTTAACGAAAACATTGATTTGTTAAAATTAAAATGTCTATTGGGAAACATGACAAAAAAGAGTTCAAAATTTCACTAATTTTGAACGACATGCGAAAATGAAGTTTTAACATCTCCACTATCAAATTCAAAGGTTAAATAGCGTTATAGGTATGTAGATAATTACATACTCGTATTGATCTATAGATTCTTTGATATGTATGAGTGTTCTAGAATGGAGTTTTGGCGTCTCCACTAACAACTGCATGCCATAAACACTGAGTAGGTATGTAGACGTACCTATGTTTGTATCTCTGAACAATATTGATACGGATTTTTACAATGGAAAATTGACATCTCCACTAACGAATTCAAACATGAATGTGTGTGAGTGCCAATACTGGTAAAAAAACGGAGTTTTGGCGTCTCCGCGAAAAAGCTCCCTTAAGGGATGTGTTTAAGGGAGTCTTGACATCTCCACTAACAAAATCCAATAGCTAATGGAGTTTTGACGTCTCCATGCACTAATACAAGTGAACTTCATAAGATGTGGGTTGCAGGACGGTTCTGACAATTTCTGAATATGTAAGTTTTGGGATCTCTAAAAATATCAATCTTCAGGTATCTCTCTCTCTCCTTTCTCTCTCTCCTCTCTCTCTCCCCTCAGTTTTAACACTTCAAGGTATAAAACATAGTACACCATACACATAAGTATGGATGTAAATCATTAAATATGGGTACTAAAAAAGCGATAATAATTCATAAACGATTGTTATGTGTACCTCTCTTCGTGTTATAACAAGGTGTTATTAAATTAATTACGGTCATATAATTATTATGTACAAGTCATATAATTATGTACAAGTGAGAATACAACTGATTATGTCAAAACAATTGAGAGTTCTTCGACAAAACATGAGATGTTAAACAATACATCGACGACTTGGATTTATGTTAGACAAAACTTATAAACGAGTCACTTTAACTTCCAACTTTAAGGAAAATCAATCAAATCTCAAATTATTTGTGGTAAAGCAGAACTCTTTCACAGCTTTTGTGAATATCACAGTTTCATAAATGCCTCCTTTCAAATCAATTTCCATAGTTCAATCATCTTCTTACACTGGTAATACCGCCACTGATCGCTAATCTATTAAAGTAGGTAGCTACTTAGTTTGGAGATGAGTTTCTTGAGAAATTAAGGAGATAACTCATCTGGAACCGCTGAAAGTAAAAGGTTGGAAACCTAATTGAGCCATTAATACAGAGGTCAAAATAGTTAACAACACGGCCAACACCTTTCCGACTAGAAATCGGGGGCTTTCAACTTTCAAGTACCTACCTTCTAGAATCTAAAGATGATGGAGTATATATATAGTATAGGTCTATAGATGGAGTATCTAGACACCTAAAAATAATCACAACAATAATACATCTAGTAACTCATAATTTGTAAGGACATAATTATAGGAATTAGTAATAGGTACACCTGCTAGAAATTTAGTGTCCTTCGCATACCTGACTTTCATAATAATAACACAGACTAACTGACAATAATAAGATGTCTAGGTTGGCCGTGTTTTATGGGAATAGGATGCTTATGATGTTAGGTAATGGGTGTTAGTTTTACGACAATTTTGTCTAGACTCCTGATTCAGCATCGCTCGATCACCACCTTCAAGTTGTCTGCAAAATCATGTTGTCATTACACCTTCTATGTAGTTTGCTGTGAACACTTTCTGCAAAATCATGTTGTCATTTATGTACACCTGTCTATGAAGTATGTCTACATTATGTCGAAATAGACATTGACTGAAAATCAATTTGTATAATAACAATAGTGTTTGTTTTATTTGTACTGCTCAAATAGAACTAAAGGGGCCCTTCGCCGTTACCCCAGCAGCAATGGGCTACTACTATTATTGTGGTCAAATTCGTACCTAAACAATATTGAGGATAAAATTCCATACCTCGGCCGGGATTGAACCTAAGCCCTCCTGATTACCAGGTGAGCGTCTTAAGTAGTAAGGATTTTGAAAAAGAGTTTAATAGAAAGTTGAATTTTTAAAAAAAGAGTTGTTAACTATGAACTGATCTCAGTCGATTTCAATCGACAACATAGTGTTAAGACTGCTTTTTACACATAGGTACTTGTAGGTTGTATTGTGTTGTATTGGTTTTCACTTTTTGCCAAGTTTCGCAAACTATTTCAATTAGTTAAACTCGGCTTAAGTTTCACTCTTGGATTAAGCAATCTATTTTTTTTTTTTTAATTTCAAAAATTTTAACCAATCAGATTGCTTAAATCGAGATTTAAACTTAAACGGAGTTTAAACTCACTTTGTGGGCCCGGAAGCCTCTAGATCTCCAGACTCAGGACAGAGCCCCCCTTTTTCATCAGGCCTGCCCAAAGGTATTTCAAAATGTCTCCATACCACAGCCTCAATACAAGCACAGTTTGAAACTTTAGAT
This sequence comes from Diaphorina citri, assembly GCF_000475195.1. Classification (NCBI taxonomy): domain Eukaryota; kingdom Metazoa; phylum Arthropoda; class Insecta; order Hemiptera; family Psyllidae; genus Diaphorina; species Diaphorina citri. The sequence goes on along the minus strand of NW_007378882.1, from coordinate 18,436 downwards.
CAAGTATGTTCTCGAGACCTATTTCCGCCTCGAGAGAAGTTCAATAAAAACTTTCGCTAAAGGCCATCGCCTATTAAACTTTTGGCTCGCTGTACTCGGAGCTATAAACACGCAACAAGTTATGGCTTTCTTTTGTGACGAGGTGCAAGAGGTAAGACCAGAGATGTGTAA